>NC_140170.1:163125795-163133295 GCF_963971535.1 Notolepis coatsorum | reverse complement strand
ATAAGCTGCAGTGTTTTTTTCTTCCTTCTACCCAAGATGCACAGTTTATCAGGTGACTTCCTATATTTGGTCTGCGTTTGGTCCGATGAAGCGAACCGAGACCTATGTTTTTTGGCGGAACAGAGTTTGGCGTGTTTGGTCCGCACCAGAGTTCGACTGCGCATTCACACCACCCCAAAAAAGCAGACTATCGAATTCTGGTCCGATAGTCCGGACCAAACAGCTCTGGTGTGAAAGCACCCTTAGTGGGGGAACCAACCACCGAGCAGTTAGTGGGGGAACCACAGAGCAGTTAGTGGGGGAACCACCGAGCAGTTAGTGGGGGAACCACAGAGCAGTTAGTGGGGGAACCACAGAGCAGTTAGTGGGGGAACCACCGAGCAGTTAGTGGGGGAACCACAGAGCAGTTAGTGGGGGAACCACAGAGCAGTTAGTGGGGGAACCACAGAGCAGTTAGTGGGGGAACCACAGAGCAGTTGGCAGTGCCGTGGCTGTGCTGTAGAGAAAGGAATAGTGCCTGGTATCATGCCAGACACTCGGGAGATCTTTTGCATTGGTTATCGTTTAGACAAATCAGAAATGAATATACCTTAGCCGAGTCCGATTATTATTTAGACCACATTTCTAGTTTATACTCATAACATTGCTCACACATAATAATTTGTATGATTTTTTTTTTCTTCTGGTCGGAATCTTTCCCTCTCAACGCACAGATTTTCTACCGTTTGGAAAATGGCTCATGTGATTATTTTACATGAAGGAGGGGATGGAGATGATATTAATAATTAAATAAATAAATCCAAAAGATTCTTCTCAGCAAAAGTCCTGGGCCCTCATTTATCAACGTTGCGTACGCACAGATATGTGCTTAACCCGTGCGTACGACCATTTCTAAGCAAAGTGTGGGATTTATCAATTTGAACGTGAACTTGACTTTGTGCTTATATTTACGCACAGCTCGGAGCATGCGTAGCTGACGCCCCGTGGTAGAAGATCGTTACTGCAGATGGACGGCATTATGCGCTCCTCAGTTCATGCAGTTTCAACGCGGAAATAAGCTTTCGTGCATTACTCCCGACACTGGCGCGTGTTCTGTATGAACCGTAATTCATTATAGTTCATTGTGAAATAGCGACAGTAGTGTAATTATAACGGGCTCATGCGCGAACAAGAGGTTGGCTTGCTTGTTTGGCACGGGGGGCAGACGCAGAACACCCACCTCCAAACACCATTAAATATTGTTTCAAATAAAAAGCGACATACTATTATTTTGTGTCATGTTTCCAAATAAGATTGGCCACAACTAAATGCTTTCTACTTCAATTTGTTGGTTAGAATAGATTACCTCGCTCCGTTGAAACTTCACTGAGCTCCGTGCACAGATGTGATAATAATAATAACAATAATAATAATAGCTTCATTTTATATAGCGCCTTTCAAGAGACCCATGCAAGGTCGCTTTACATAGATAGGGGGGGGAAATAACAAAGTAATAAACATAGTGGACAGACTATGTAAATATGATGATGGGATTCAAGTTCGCGTTTTTATTGATCACATAGGCAGGCTATACATAGGCTACATGGCACGGTCCATCGTGATATTGTAGATGGATCGAGTAATAGACTGTTATTACTGTACCACCCATTGTGACAACAGCCTTGTGAGCTCCCGCACACAGACATGATGGAATTCAAGTTCATGTTTGTATTGATCACATAGGCAGGCTACACATGGCGTATAGGCTAGCTACATCATACATGGCAGTGAGATTCATTGTTCTTGTATATGCTCTCGTATTATTGTTTATATAGGCTACCCAATACTGACATCAAAATAGATTGTATGCCTCTAGAAATCATATGCAGCAGGTAGAAAATTTACGGAAAATCCATCGCGATTTGGAATAAAATTGAGGAGAACTTTAATCCCTGAGTATTAATCGAACAAAACGGAAAAAGGCAGTCATATTCCAGCACGGCCTTTATTAGTGTTTGCGCTGCCCAGGCAGCAATGGTTAATAGATATCATCACCGTACGTGTACACGTCTGTCAGCCTGTCACGTATTTCTCCATAACACGCTTCCCTCGGCTTAGTCCACTTTTCCACATTTCATGGGGGTGTTCCATTACCGTATATGGTTAATCGGGGCGGTTCTGGTATGCAAATACTTAAAACAGTGCACGAGCTCCAGCTTAGGAGCAAGGTGATATTTATCAAGACAGGTGTGCGTAGGACCTGTGTACGCACGTGTGATAAATCCCGTTTTCTTTGTGCATGCACACATTCTAAATTATGTGCTTACGAACGGAAGTAGAATACTTTGGCCGTCAAACAAAACATGCTAACGTTTGGGCCTTGTGAGCCTTCATCGGAGCATGGATGTAGTAGAATCTTCTTCCTCTTTTGCTTTTATGCCAGGCAGACACTCTGACCTGACTGCTGCTGTGACCTCACTGTCACCCTTCCCCCCGATCTATGAATCACTGAAGACACTTTCTAACTGCTGCTGTGACCCATTGTAACCTCCATTTTATATGGTAAACACTGTGAATCGCAACGTGCAATGTTACTCACTTTGCCTTGTATATATCGTATATCCTTTTAAAAAAATATCTATTTTTACCTTGTTTTTTAGCACTCGCTTGTATTTAATAAATTGCAAAAAGAAATTTAAAATGATATTGTGTGATTTTGTGTGAAGGGCGGACTAGCAAAGTACAATGTTCATTGTACGGCAAACTGTCTGTTTAACTGTGCACATGACGATAAACCATCTTGAATGTAGTGCTACGACGCGCAGGCTCTGAGGAAGGCTGACTAGGCACAAACATTAGCATGTTTTGTTTGATGGACAAAATAAATTCTCCTTATTCTTAAAGTTGGCGAGTGCTACCGTACATCTTTGGATGTTGTTTTGTGAAGTACATGTTTTTTTTTGTTTCACACCACATTAAGAGCTTCTCTCTTATAGAAGGCATGTCCATCTCCTCCACTGCAGGATATGAAGTCTGCATTGCACTGTGCCTTCCTTTTCTTTATCCTTTTTCTCTCAATGCAAGACTTTCCAAAAATGATTACAAATATTCCTGGGGGTTCAAACGGAGAGACGGAGCAGTCCTACGTCGGTCGTTTTCGATGGCGAACATGATGGCAGTATTTTTACTATTTAACTATTCTGTTCTGAATTGTTCCGAGTGTAATCTTGCAAGTGCCTGGTGCTCAGTTTTGACAAAATCGTCTAATGTGTGCATTCTAACTAATGAAACTTCTAGTGCCTGTCAGGCTTCAGTCCAAACACCTTCACCAATGCAAGGCTAATCAACTTTAATCTTACCCCAAACCTAAACCCTAAACTAGGCCTTCAAAGCTTCCCTTCAGGCTAAAAACTCCTGGACTCGAATACTAGGTATCACTCACTCACTCACTCACTCACTCACTCACTCACTCACACAGACAGACAAACACGCTCACACCATGCAGTTCACAGTTCAAATAAACAGCGGCACTAGTGGCAGGCTGGTCTGATGTAAACCGCCGTGTGCCTGGTAATTTAGTTTCTCTATGGGCACTGCTGTCTCTCACTCTCTCACTCTCTCACTCACTCACTCACTCACTCACTCAGACAACTCAACAGAGTCAATTCTCTTCGGTTCAAATAACAAACTCAGCAAGACCGACGGCTTCTCAGTTACAGTGGGTGACAATATTGTCACAAGGAAAGATGAAATTACCTACCTGGGTTCCATCCTAGAGGCAAATATTTCCTGTGACAAAATGGCATCCAATGTAATAAAAAAAGTCAACCAACGAACTAGATTCTTGTACCGGATCTCCTCTCTGGTAAACAAGAATACCCTGAAGACTGGCAGGAGCACTCATTCAAGGGTACTACGACTATGCTTGCACCTCGTGGTACCAAAGCACCTCAAAGGCGCTAAAAACAAGATTACAAACATCACAAAACAAACTGGTCAGACTACTACTTGACCTTACCCCTAGAACCCACCTCACCCCTGCCCACTTTGACAACCTAGGATGGCTTAGAGTAGACGACAGAGTACAGCAACTTGCAATGGGCCTGGTCTACAAGATACACTATACGACTAAGGTACCCATGTACATGTCAAAATACTGACCAAAGGTCAGTGAATACCACGACCACAACACCAGAGGAAGCTCAACAAATCATGTTAAACAGATTCGGCTCAAACAAGGGACTAAAGTTTTGTTTAGCAATTATGCCACATCAATGTGGAACGCCCTACCCAAAGCTGTAAAGGAATGTGAATCCCTACCCACATTCAAAACCGTTCTTAAAGAGCACCTACGGGAGGCTGCAATTCGAAACTGGCCACCGTAAATGTCCAAACCCCCCACCCCCTCCTAATAGACAGTCTCCTCCCCACCGCATGTATATATTCTCTCCCCACCGTATGTATATTTCTCTCCCACCCACCCACCCCCTCCAAATGTACAGTCTCCTCCCCACCGTATGTATATTTCTCTCCCACCCCCTCCTAATGTACAGTCCCCTCCCCATCATATGTATATACTCTGTCAGGATCTATGGGTAACAGTACTGTATATTTGAATACCGTTTATGTCACAAATGTATCAGTACTAAATACCTGTATGTCCCTATGCCATAAATGTCATGTATGTTGTGTATGTCATAAATGTCAATATGAATTGAAAATGGGGGCCTGATGAAAACAAAACAAACGTCTTTCTCTGGTCTGCATTCCCTTAACAATTGTGTGTATTGAGCCGTACTGTATTGTACCCATTCTGCAATCTGTTAAATAAAGTTTTCATTCATTCATTCTGTTACATTTCCTCCATAAGGGGGAGTTTTCATGTTATATTGGGTCTGAACTGTGGACCAGAAAGAGAGAGAGGGAGATCAATATGAGGAGGGACAAATCTACTAGACTCTACAGGACATCCTAGGGACAGACCAAGAGGATGAGAGAGAAAGAATAACTGAGAGAGAGGATAGTATTGTGGAGAGGTGTGTGTGTGTGTGTGTGTGTGTGTGTGTGTGTGTGTGTGTGTGTGTGTGTGTGTGTGTGTGTGTGTGTGTGTGTGTGTGTGTGTGTGTGTGTGTGTGTGTGTGTGTGTGTGTGTGTGTGTGTGTGTGTGTGTGTGTGTGTGTGTGTGTGTGTGTGTGTGTGTGTGTGTGTGTGTGTGTGTGTGTGTGTGTGTGTGTGTGTGTGTGTGTGTGTGTGTGTGTGTGTCTGTGTGAAGCCTTGCACTATGACGGATAGTCGAATGCCGAAGAGTTTCATTGCATTTAATTGAGTTTATTGAGTCTATTAGGTTTCATTGTATGTTGGGGTTATTGAGTTTTAAGAGTTTCTTTGTATCCTTCTACACATGTCACCACCATTGTGCTTGAATGATGTGAATGTGACGAATAAAGTGAGTGTGACTTCGACTGTGACTTATATGCTGTGAAGCTGGTGAGAGAGGCTGTGGCTAATAATGATGTGTGTGTGAGCTCACCATACTCCTGCATGTTCACACACACACACACACACACACACACACACACACACACACACACACACACACACACACACACACACTGGTGGGAGGCCTGTCTGTCAAACATGTGAGTGTTTATGGTCTAGCATTAAAACAGGGTATGTTCGCAGACGCACTGTGCTTTCTAGAGGCTAGTCTACATAGCAAGAGCTTTGAACATGTTTCTCTCAGAACTGCACATGTTGAGATATCTATAGTACTATACATAGAGCTATATAGTACTATACATAGAGATCTATAGTAATAATAAACTTTTTTTAGAAGTCTTTATTCGCCATGCAACGACACACTTGTGATGGGCGGCACACACACACAGGAACACACACACACATGCATTGTTTTTTTTGGGTCGCCGATGCAATTGAGTCTATACATAGAGATATATAGTACTAGTATACGTAGAGATATATAGTACTATACATAGAGATATATAGTACTATACATAGAGATATATAGTACTATACAAACGATATATAGTACTATACAAAGATATATAGTACTATACACAAAACAAAATTACAAACATCTCAAAACAAACTGGTCAGACTACTGCTTGACCTTACTCCTAGAACCCACCTCACCCCTGCCCACTTTGACAACCTAGGATGGCTTAGAGTAGACGACAGAGTACAGCAACTTGCAATGATCCTGGTCTACAAGATACACTACACGACCAAGGTACCCATGTACATGTCAAAATACGTCCCAAAGGTCAGTGAATACCACGACCACAACACCAGAGGGAGCTCCACAAATCATGTTTAAAAGTTAAAAAGTCAATGTGGAACGCCCTACCCACAGCTGTAAAGGAATGTGAATCACTACCCACTTTCAAAACCACTCTCAAAGAACACCTATGAGAGACTGCAATTCTAAACTGGCCCCTGTAAATGTCCTAATGCAACCCCCTCCAATGTACATTAAATGACCAATTATGGTTGTCAATATTCCAATGTACAGTTTTGCTTGTACAGTTGTACAGTGTTCCCCACCCACCCCTCCTACCCCCTCCTACATATGTTGAGAGATCTATAGAACTACACAGAGAGATCTATATCTATAGTACTACATATGCTGAGAGATCTATAGAACTACACAGATAGATATAAAGTATCGCATAGAAATATCTATAGTACTCCACAAAGAGAGAGCGAGAGGTGAAGGGAGCACCATTCTCTCAATCTAGGAGTTGGCAGCCCCCCCCCCCCCCCAGTCTGTTTAGTCCTGACACAGTTACAACACAATTACAACACTATCGCATCCTTGTCTCCTTTTTCATTCCCTTGTTAGGAACACCCAGTCGAAATGGTACAAGCTCTGAACTTGGGTTAGAGCCCCTGCCTAATTATTATGAAGGAATAGTGCTGGCACTGTTGTTTTGGAGGCAGACGTGTGCGCGTGGGTGTGTGCGTTGAGGGCCCCTCTGGATCCCCAGTGAAGCGTGTATCATTAATAACAGCTGGAGACGGGCCTTATCACCAGCACTGCAGACCTGGCCAGCACTTAATTAGCTCATAAATGCTTAACACAGGCCCATGCTGCAATACCACCGGGCCAAGCAAGGCTACACGCGCGCACGCACGCGCACACACACACACGTGCACAGGCAGGCAGACAGACACACATGCACTTGGTCTAATTGGAATGTTTTTGGGGAAGAATTGTTGACTGTGTGAGAGAGAGCATGAGAGAGAAAGTGTGTGTGTGTGTGTGGGGGGGGGGGGGGGGGGGGGGGGCGGTTGCAGAGTTGGGACAAAATGTGTGGGTTTCCAGTGTGTTAGTGCAGAGCGTGTGTGTATCTGGTTATCTTCGTGTGTGTGTGTGTGTGTGTGTGTGTGTGTGTGTGTTTGAAATGTGAATAATGCAGCAGCCTAGCCTATCTGTGACCCGTGTCCTTCAGACTGCTTATTATGTCTCTGGAAAACCAGACCACCCTACAACGTTCCCAC
>NC_140170.1:163079536-163125595 GCF_963971535.1 Notolepis coatsorum | reverse complement strand
GAACGAGCCGAGGCGAAGAGTCTGCGACGCAAATCCTCGGCCACCAGAGGAACTGTCGGCCTTTCGGCCGACTGTCCCCTGCCGGGGGAACCAGGGCCGGAACCCGGCCACCTCACAGGAGATGGAGGCTCAACGGCCCCTCTGCGAGGCACACTCTCCTCCGGGCGCCGCCCAGGCACACCTGGCTGCCACGACCGTGGAACCAGAGACACCCCACAACGCACGGAGGACGCTGCGATAGTGAAGCGCTGGTGGAGGGTAGCGTTGTAACCGTCTAGACCCTCCGACATTATCTCTTTGCTTTTTCGGAAATTTGCAAGAGAGAAAAAACAAAGATACAATGTCAACGTAGCTCCTTTCCAACCACTATTTTGGCACTAAACTTAAAGTGGTGTGTTACAGACACTTTCGTGGTGAAAATAGAGAAGGAGCTGATGGTGTGGCCACAACCCCGCTTATGTAGAGGAGCGGATGTGGGTGTGGCCAGGCGGATGGGTGTGTGCATGTGGAGAAAATTATCCATTATTAGATTGGATAAAGGGATAGTTCCACTAAGAGCAGAGCGTAAGCTATACGATCTATAACTAGAGTTATATTTCGTATTGCATCGCGTCCCGCTCTGAGCCTTACGAGATACTCCTATCTCCTGTGATACCTAATGTATCTCCCACGAATAAAAACACATGCACCCCACCTGTATGGGGCCCCGCCCCTTATGGTGGCACCGCCCATATAACCATGACCCTGGTCATGAAACACCCTTCCTCTATTTTCGTCCCAGCGTATTGGATGCGTGCACCATACGAGCTAGCGGAATGAAAAGATTAAGGAAGATTAATAATGTTGGAAGCTTACCGGAGGTTGCTGGCCCCTGGCATCTTCGACGCATGTTTTCGGCGACACGACGGGCCTGTGATGTTCCTCGTTTGATGACTGCACATCGAGGTTCAGCTGTACAAGGCTGGCTGTCGGGCCAGCTTGTACTCAGGTAGGCCCTGTGTCTTCAGGCATGGGTATTAGTGTTAGTAATGCTGGTTTGTTTTGTTAACACAACCATGTTGTGTGTTGGCGCCGGGGGCAGGATGGTTTGGTGAACGTTCTCTGCAGGGAACGGTTTCCAAGCTGTCTTGGGCGTGCTGCTAAAACATCTAAAGCTATGCTAACATGCTATCGCTACTGCCGCATGCTATTACTACTGCTAATTGCTATGCTGTTTTAATGTCTCCGCCGTGAGATGTTGTCACTCTCCCGCCTCTTGCCCGGTTCATCAATGAAGGTCAGTCGGTAGCTGTTGTGGGGTTTTTGAGTTCTATTTACCTTTTTCGGGTAAATAGGTTGACAACGGGGTAGGTCGTGGCTAGGTTCCTAGCCAGGTATTTTACCTTGTGTTCCGGCGGGGTTTGTTGAACGGTGTTCCCATCTGGGTTGGCGTCGGGTAGTGGGGCTATGGGTCCAGCCGACATGATAAACATGTTGCGTGTCTGTGCACAGGCAATTGTTGTCTTGGATCCCACATTGCCTGGCGTTAGGCTGCAGTAGTATAAGGGCAGGGCCGCCTGGGAGAAATGTGAGGCCCTGTGCGTTTTTAGACGCGAGGCCCCCCATCTCCTGGGGCGGCCCTGTGTAGGGGGCTATTGTTTCGTTTTGTCACTCTGCTATGAGAAGGTCTGTCTTGCTACAGCTTTCTCTCCTCTCAAACCATTCATACTGACGGTCAATCGGTATACTGGGGGAGTAGTGCGGGGGGGGGCTTTGTTTACCTTTTTTGGTAAATGGGCTAAACTAGGGCTGGTGTTCTGTTGTGAATATTTTGAATGAAGACGGGTCTGGTCCGTCTCCCCTTAACTTTGTGTGTATGGGTTTGCTCATTCTACAGTTTTTGTGGTTTAGCTCTTTTATTCATTTAACCTTTTCATGGTGCACACCACAGTGGAGGGTGCTGTTTGCAATCACCACTGGTGCTCCATGTTAACGTCAGTCCTATGTTTTTGATATATTGAAACAATGCCCCGCCCGGCCGACACCTTGGGTGGGTCGGCCTGGCGAGTGGCTGGTGGGCTGTTAAGGCTTGTACCGCCACGGTATGGAATTGGCAACGATTAGAACTGTGTTCGAATTGGTGTTTTTTCTATAAAAAAATGGTGTCTGGTGGAGGGGCCTTGGGGCCAGCCGACGTCGACACATCGCGCGAGGTTGTTGACGTTATTAGCTTTGACCCAGCCGCAAGCTATAACCGCTCAGGGTTCCCCTCTCCGCAGGGGATTTTGGTCTTCTGCTGGAGCGCGGGCGGTATTGTCCTAGGCCCTACACCGCCTCACACCGCGCAGCCAGAAGAAGAGAGAGCACGGCCTCGTCAGCGGCGATGACGGGGCCCTCGACAGGCGGCCATGTTTTTCCCCCGCCAGAGGTATCCTGGGCGTTGATTCGACAGGTGTCCACAAGGCCGACAGCCTTGGCGGCCGAGGGATCGGCCATGTAGGATGGGTTCGGCTTGAACAAACAAGCCGTCACCGTCCTGCCGCGAGCAGCCCGCTCTCCGATCACTCCCTTCCCCAACACCAGCGGAAGAAGTGGGCTCTAAAAAAGTATGATTGTTTCCTTTGGCTGCGGGCCGCGTGCCTTCGTTGATGCGCGGGCGGCCCCCCTTTTCGCTTCTCATGGGGACAGGGGCTGACACCCAGTTGATGGCTGAGCCTGGGTCTGTCCGTGAGAATGTTGTGCTGTCAAGCGGCTCCCACACCTTGAACTGTGTTGGTTGAGCCTGGTGTTACGTCTGTCAACTTAAGTGTTGTCAGCAGGGGGGCTCGAAACCTTTTGAGGCACACAGTGCGGGCTTCCCCGGCCTCGCCTTCGCCAGGCCAGGTATCATGTTGGTGCTCCCACTCCTGAAATATTGGCAAGTGGTCGCAGCTCACATGGTTTGGGGTGGTAGTAATATCACTGCAGGGCTACGGTGTGTAGGAACCCATGGGGGCCTTACACCTTGCATGTCCGGCTGCAGAACAACTCCTTCAGCATGTTCTGGAGGGGTGTTCAGTGGGGGGGCTTTTTTGATCGGAAGCCCCCCGTATCAGACAGGCCCTTTCTGTCTGGGTTCCCCCTTGGGTGCGATTGCCTCGTGGGTGGTGTCAGGGCAGGTGTTCCGACACAGAACGCGCTCCTCGCACGGTTCCAGGGTTGTCTTCGCACAGCGGGGGGGACCGGGCCAACTATCTACAGTTCCTGGCGGACCTGCGCCACGTGACGGCGGGTGCGTTGGGAGTGTCGTCACATATGACTACGGCAGTACCATATGTCGAGGTAGATGGAGAGAATGGTGAGGCGGGGACTTGTGTTTACACAACCCCACCCGTTTTCAGGTTTGGTACAGACCCTGTTGTCGGGGTCTCCAGCAGGGACAGCTCTGGTCGACGAGATCCAATCTCTGTGGACGAAGCAAGCCATCGTCGTGGCGTTCTCCTCCCGGTGTTCTCTGCCCGAGAAGTCGGGAGGGAGGGGTGTAAGACCCAGGCTGGACCTGTCCCATGGGAAGGTTCAGCATTTTTTGGATCGTCTCCTACCTGTTGAACACTGTCAGGTGGGGGTCTGGTTCTCCTCCATAGACCTGTAGGATGCGTATGCGCATCCCCGATCTTCCATCCTAGGGCTTACCTACGCTTCCTTTGCAGGGTTAGCGTACCAGAGGCTGCCGTTCGGTTTTCTCTGGCTCCCCGCATCTTCACCAAGTGCGTGGAGGCCGCACTGGGGCCTCTGCGTCATCCGGGGTTACGGAGTGTTCTGCCCTGATGACGTTCTGGTCCTTCGCGGTCAAGGTGGATCGTCAGGTCTCGTACCAGGCAGGTCTCTACCAGCCTGGGGTTGCTGTAGACTGGATGTAGAGTATTCCTCTTCCCAGTCAACGGTTGGAGGGCTATGGGCATCCATCTCAGAGCGTGTTGTCAACACGCTCGGGAGGTTCCGTCCTAGGACGGTTACGGCGCTGTCTCATGTCGCGTTTTCACCGACGCCTCCCTCGCTGGTGATGCGTCGGGCCAACGCAGTAGGGGGCAGCTGGCAAACCATGCTGCCCGGTCTGCGTTACGTTCAATGTGTTGGTGTTGAAAGCGGTCCTTCTGGTCCACAAATGGTGTTGATCAGGACGGACGATACGACGTCAGTGTCGTGTATCGACAGACAGGGAGGAGTACGCTCCCCCTGTCTGCACCAGGCGGCGGGCGGCTGGCTATGGGCGTCCTCCATCTGCGCGGCCTAAGGGCTCCCCACATCCCCGGCAGGGAGAATGTGGGTGCAGGTGTACTGTCGCGGGGCGGCCCTCATCCTGACGGGTGAGGATTGTGTCTGGACATGGCCAGGCAGGTCTGGGACCGATGCCGTGCCGCCAGGGATTCTTCCCCATACATCTGTTAGGTCAGTTGTTGGGACGGGTACGTTGAGGGGCGCAGGTTCTTGATCCTGATGGTGTTACCATCTGGAATGCGCATGCTCCCTCCACTGTCGCGCTTACGCGGGCAGATGACGTATGTTCCAAGTGTGGTGTAAGGCGGGGGGCCGGGACTCAGTCTCCTGCCCCCTGGATGCTGTCCTTAGTTACCTCCAGTCTCTCCTTGATAGACTGTCGGCTTCGACGGTGAGGGTATATGCAGCAGCTATATCCTCCTATCATGAGGGGTTTGAGGGGATGTCTTGTTCAGCCACCCTCTTGTGAAGCGTTTCCTGCTTGGCGCTCGACGCGTTAAGCCGGTGCAACGCTCCTTGGCTCCGACTTGGGATCTTCAATTGGTCCTCGGTCGGTTGTCCTTGGCCCCGTTTGAGCCGCTCGAGCGGGCGCCGTTGGGACAGCTGTCCTTCAGGACCGCGTTCCTTCTGGCTGTCACTTCCGCTAAACGCGTAGGTGAGCTCTGTGCTCTCTCGGTACGTCCAGAGTGCCTGTCTTTTCGGACCGATTGCGGTGTCACTCTGCGACCTAATCCTGCTTTCGTGCCTAAGAATATCCGGAGTTCCTTCCGCTCCCGGGATATTGTGGTTCGGGCGTTTCGTCCTCCTCCTCACACTAGTGAGTTAGATGCGGGCCTTCACCTGTCATGTCCAGTCCGTGCTTGGGGATTTACCTCAGCCGTACTCAGGATTTCAGGGTTACCGACCAGCTTTTTGTCTGTTACGGTGGGGCTCGTGCTGGTAAGGCACTGTCGGAGCAGCGCCTGTCCCATTGGTTGTGCGAGGGTGTTACCCTCTGCTACACGTTGGCTGGGCAGGATCCCCCTGGGGGCGTCAGGGCGCACTCCACTCGTGGGGTGGCTGCCTCTGCCGCTCTCCTGGGTGGGGCCTCGGTGGAGGCCATCTGTGCTGCAGCTTCATGGTCCTCCCCGGGCTCCTTTGTAAGGTTTTTCCTCATGGACATGACCGGGGGTTCTGTCTCCCAGGCGGTTCTGGGGTCTGTGGCCTTTCCTGCTTCCCGTCCTTTGGTCGGGTAGCAGGAGTGTATGGGTATGGGCCGCAGTGTGTTGAGTCACACGTGGTTCCGCCTGTACGGTGTGTTCAAGGGGTTCTGGCTCCCTCTTGTTCGCATTCAGGTGGAGTTGACCTGAATGCGAATTCGAATCCTTCCTGACCGTTAGGAAGGATGGGGTGACAGGGCTCCCCGCACCCCTTGATGTGGGCTTACGGGTCCTCAGGGGGTACATCTGTCGGGTCTCGCGCCCGCTCTTCCCCATTATCTCGTAAGGCTCAGAGCGGGACGCGATGCAATACGAAATATAACGATAGGTTATGTAGATAACCTAGTTATATTAGTATTGGCTAAGCGTCCCGCTCTGCGCGCCCTGAGTTCCCTCTTGAGGGATCTTTTCCTGGGACGGGTTTTGGCGAGGAAGGGTGTTTCATGACCAGGGTCATGGTTATATGGGCGGTGCCACCATAAGGGGCGGGGCCCCATACAGGTGGGGTGCATGTGTTTTTATTCGTGGGAGATACATTAGGTATCACAGGAGATAGGAGTATCTCGTAAGGCTCAGAGCGGGACGCTTAGCCAATACTAATATAACTAGGTTATCTACATAACGATAGGTTATGACTATAACCAAGTTCTGTTAGTTAGGGGCGATGCTTGGCATCACACTGCACTATCTCGTGTACGTGCACGCGTACTGAATAAACCACAAATGTACCTCTAATACCAGTATTAGTCTGACCACACCCCTCATCAGCTTACCTTCATAAGCAGGTGTGTGGTCACCTGCTCTCCTCCTTCCCAAGCTTTCACCACAAGGTGAGGACAAGGGCTGCAGCGGCCGTCTGATGCCAAGCATCGCCCCTAACTAACAGAACTTGGTTATAGTCATAACCTATCGTTCTGTATCGTTAGTGGCTTAGCTTGGCATCACACTGCACAAGGGAGGCCAAGCGGAGCCACTGGCTGACAAATACACCCCGCTGACAGCCCCCCAAAACCATCAGAACAGGGAGGGCCGAGCCCCCCCGACCCCCCCTAATGGAGGGTATCCCCCCTATTAGAGGCTTCACGGGAAGGCGACGGACCCGACCGTGCGAAGAGGCACTCAAGCAACTTAACGCACAGGGTGAGCAGACCGTGGCTTGACCCCACGACTACACACACGCACAACCCGCATGCCACCCGGGAACGAACGGAGGAACAACCTCGTCACTGCCCCCAGAATCACGGGGTCAAGGGCAAACCCAACCCCGTGGCAAGGCCGTAGCAGCGGAGCGCGAAGGAAGACCCAGACCCACCAAAAGGACTGGACTCCCTGGAATGGGGGCCCGGAGAAGTCCATGATGCCAGCATCAAGACCCCACCAGGTGGGCACGTAGTGCCCCGCCCCCCACATCGCCAGCGTATTCGGACAAAGGCCCCCCCAGTTACTGCACCTGGTAATCCCAGGCGGTATCCCAACCAAGTACTAACCAGGCCAGAACCTGCTTAGCTTCCGAGATCGGACGAGATCGGGCGTGTTCAGGTCGGAATGGCCGTAAGCCGAGCGGGCCCCGTCCCCCCAACAGTACACCGCCTGGCACACTAACCCTGCAGAACAGACAGTCAGCATGGCCGTAAGCACACAAAAAAGGTTAACCAACGGAAGCAGGCAGCGCACCGGGGAAAAACCAGGCAACAGGCTGTTAACCCTAGCCTGGAGACTGCGGACGAGACAGGCGCCAGAGGGGACAGCTGAACACAGCTGCCCCGGCGGAAGGGGCGTATGCTGGCGTTGTTGCATGACCAAGCCTCCATTTAAAAACCCCCACCCAGAGGGGTCGAGGCAGAGAAGGCTGACACGATTGGCAGACGTCATGAACGTGCAGGGGCACCCTCAAACGGTGAACCCGGGAGTTGACACTGCACCAACACACCAGGGAACCAACCACCTCGGTGTTACCCAATGCGGTGGTTGTTCCTATAACCCCTCAAGAAAAAACTCCAAAACACACCTGCGGGTATACACCGGCTATACCGCAGTACAAGTGTTTCAGTTTTCAAAAAAGGGTTAACCCAGGCCTACGGGTCGCAAACATCACTTCGGACCGGGCCTGGCGGTACGGGAAGCACAGGGTCACCAGAGGAGGTCAAAAAACCACCCCCACAGGCCCCTCTTCGCCATGCGTGAGAGAGGAGCGAAAAATAATGGAGAACCAGCCCCTAAGCACACCGTACTTGGTATTCCCAGGCGGTCTCCCAACCAAGTACTAACCAGGACCAACCTGTGTAGCGGCCGAGATCCGACGAGATCGAGCGCGTACAGAATGGCATGGCTGTAAGCCATGACGACAGTGCTGAGTAAAAACATACCCAACCAGGGTCTCCATAGCGCTTAACCCTGTGACACCCAGACCGACCTGGCATTTTTCCCCCTGAAAAAAGCCCAAGTCCCTCAGGGTACCAGAACAGCAGATCTGCATCCCCGGCGGACAACGGGTTCAACTGATCTGGACCAGCGTGACCAGAACCAGTCCCGTGCCCTAACCACGCCGACATGCCTACTCCAGGAGAAGGGCAGATATGCGTGTTGATCTTAACATGAAAAGAAGGCGCCACCCAGACGTTCGGACGAACCGCGCCTGGTGGCCCACCCCAAGGGCGTGAGACCCCACCACATATGTTCAGATCCATCCCGTCATCATCCCCCAGACATGAACGAGAATCCGTCGACAACCCACCCAGGTCATGGGATGTGGTCGTCGGAAGAGGAAAAACCCCCATCTCAGTTGCTTTATAAAAACGCTGTTTCAACCACAAGCAACCAAGGCGTGCCAGTCAATCGCCTGTTTACAGCGAGCTAGCACTATACGTGCGTCGGGACACACCCCCATCAATGAACAGGCTATTTAGACCTGTCATTGAATCCCCAAGGCGCCCAGGGGAACGACAAGAGGGGTGTGACACTCCCTAACTCCAACACTTCTGGAATAGAAAGAAGGAAGCATCAACAGTATGTATCCCAGTCTACACAGCCGGGGTAAAAAATGTTCACATTTTTACATCCCACCACCCTCCCATAGGAAAGAGACGGGGATCCCCAGAGAGACTTCCCACGCGAGCTGTACAGATTGAAAAGAATATATTGCACCTTGAGCCATGTAAAAAACTGGTTTTAGGGCCTCCGGGGAAGAGGCACTGAACCCATACACACTCAATAAACGAATTGAATCGAATATACATACAATAGAAAAGGACCCTTCTAGAGGGTCCACTCACTTTGACAATCTGAGGAGGAAGGCTCTGTACTCTGATGGAGGCTTCCTCACATGGAAGAAGGAGTCCGAACTCACAGAAGGCCTGAATAGGCGCTTGGTGAGGAGGAGCCCTGACCACCCCCCCTGAAAACAGATCCAACACATGGACCTGAACAGCACACGGAAGTCCTACCAACAGAGACGCGCACGGTGACGTACTCTATGGCGGGGGAATTCCTGCGGTGCACACGCCCAATATACCAGGCCGTGGGACCAGGAACTCCCTCCCCCCCCCCCCCCCCCCCCCCCCGTAACGTGCCGAACCGCCACGTGACGGGAACCTTGAAGGACAGGGGGTGTACCCCTGACCGACAGAACAATGGGGAGAGGAAAGGTTACCAGTTCACCCCTTTACGACCCCACACCCATGATACGATGTAACGACAAAAAGAGAATATGACACAGTCATAGTCAGCTCTACGAAGCGTTTCACAGCTCCACACAGCGCATGAGCTAACCTGCTATCTGATTTTTACTAAGGAAAAACACAGAATAGAGAGGGCTCTAAGAACCCCGGTCCAACATACACATGTGCTTCTGTGGCCAGTACAACCCAGTTGTAGGTCACATGACACACACAACCCATCATCACCTACAAAAAATGGCAAAAACACTCAACAGAGGAACGCCGTTTTTTTCACAATGAGAGAATACATCATTCTTGATTAGTATCGACCACAGGCCTTGCTAAGCACACATGACAGCAACCAAACCAATTTCCCTTTAGGAAATAAGTTTCTCCAGCAGATTTAGCACAACCTCATCAATCAAGCCAAGAGTTACATCGTATCCCTACCACACAAAAGACACAATTAATGCACAACATGTCTGACAGGAGGATGAAAAAGTCCCCAGGGAACCGGGGGGGAAAACACAATCCCCCTATTTTACCCTCAATACGGCCAGTTAAAACAGGAAAACCTGTTAATGTGTGAACACACTGTTCATTGTCATTACAGTCTGAGAAAGAACATTCTTTTACTCACTTGTCACCAAGCATAGCTTCATAGGTTAGTTACCTTAGTTGTGAGTACACGGCCGTGTTTCTCACACAACAACCAGATCATTACATCCCGTTTGCACGGAGAAGCTAACTGCCAGTGACAAAAACAGCTCACACATAACCCGCAACGTATCCTAAATGCATTGTAGCAACACACGTTTTGGGAAAAACACCGTTATTGACAATACATTTAGCAAAGTAAAACCAGAAGACGTGTTATGAGGTCTGGTCAACCCCGTTCCTACCCGGAACGCAGATCAGCGAAGTGCAGTCACAGACACCGTAGGAAACACAGCCGCTCCTGTGTTGTTCGAACTGGGCAGCGTCGCCGCTCCAACCCGCACTACAGTCCTTTGTTGATGCAACCTTGCCGTCCTGGCTCAGGGCAGGGTCGACGAAACATCCCCTGTCAAGGATGACGTCGTAGTCAAGAGTGTAAAACATGTTAAAATCAAAGCACGTTCAACAGAAAAGCTATCAAGCTAACGGCCGCTCCAACCGTTCGGGTGCTACTGCTTCCGCTCGCGAGACGCCGATCTAACGACGCACGCGATCAGAAGCGAGCTCACGGCGGCGCGCGAGAAGCTAAGCTACGCCGCGCCAGGCCATGGCCATAGCAGCAAGCTAACGTTACCTAGCGACCACGACATGCTAGCCCCGCAGCTAACAGCTGACTGGCTAATAGTAGCCCTAAGCAGGCCATGCAGCGATCCAGCAGGCTAACGCAGCAGTTAACAGCTGACTGGCTAACCGTAAGCTATGAACATGTAAACAATGACATAACACTCACCCAGACAGGCCGCCGTTCTGAACCTCTCCTCACTTTTTAAGAGAAAAGAGAAAACAAGATGTCAACACCGCTTCACAACGGTGACTTTACCACATCCGGCGGAATCAGCACAGTACCAACTGGCCTGTGTAGCTGACTTTGAACATGAATCTGCCGCTATCGCACATTACATGCACATATCCCCTCGTGAAGGAATACTCTCATTTGGATATGAAAGATGGGGCCTTAACACGGTGACAGAGAGAATCCACTCGTCCAGAACACACAGGGATCACCAGTGTCAATGGTCGCGGCCCACTAGTTAAAACTATAATGGTCTTCAGACCAAGGTCTTCTGTCGCCTAGGTGGCTAAACAAAGGACCCTAGCCTGGGGCCGGTTTCCATAAACTTTGTCAAGTAGCCCCCATAGCACTAACAGACAAGTGGAGCCCGCCAGCAAACACTACTCACCCAACCTGGAACGCACCGCTTCTCACAACAGCGGCATGTCCGACAGTTCAGCTGTGGCCTGACAGGTTTCACCCCAACAAACCCAGCAAGGAACTGCAGTTGAGAAGCATGCAGCGGCGTGCTCCCAATACGAAAACCGGTGGAGGGTTTTTAGAATGATCATCATCTTCCAGACACTCCAGTACGAAGACAATATCGCCGTATTTTCTCGAAAATAGTGAGAGAGAAAATAAAGATATGATGTCAACGTATCCTTGTTTCCCAAAGCTGCTCCTAAACCTTTCTTCCATCATGGTGTCAAGTGTGGGGATCTACCGAGGCACTTCTTCCTTGTGGTGAAAGCGAGAAGGAGGAGAGCAGGTGACCACACACCTGCTTATGAAGGTAAGCTGATGAGGGGTGTGGTCAGACTAATACTGGTATTAGAGGTACATTTGTGGTTTATTCAGTACGCGTGCACGTACGCGAGATAGTGCAGTGTGATGCCAAGCTAAGCCACTAACGATACAGAACTATTGTTATATTTCATGCAGGCATCGCATCTTGCTTCACCTATTGGACTAATGATGATCAATTGGCCCTAACAAGAGACCAAGAAGGAGATAATAAAATTCGAAAATACCTAAAAGGAGAAGCAAGGGGAGGGAGTTTATACAGTAAAACCCAAAGGTATAAACTGGGGGGAAATAAATCTTGTAAGAATGGGTTATAACTAGAGCTGGGCCGTTAACGGCGTTAACGTGCTGCGTTAACGCTATACTAGTATCGCGCGATAATATAATTAACGCATTAATCTTAAAAATCTTTTTTTTCTACCTTTATTTACCCAGGGTAGGTTCGCTGAGCACAGATGTTCTTTTCCATTCACACCTGGGAGCTGCCCAGTACAACCACAGTTGACACCATTGGCCACTGAGCAACTCCACTGGAGCAGTTGATTCAAGCCATGTCACATAGTTCAAGTTTGAAATGATTCTTTCTGTTTTGCTCCTGAGAGTGTGCTAGATACTGTACTGTACTGGTAATATTATGTATTTGTGTTAACTTCTGAATAAAACAACTTATTAAACACAAGTACATCTTATTGAACATTATTTTGATATTTCATTACCAATTATCATAGCAAAACAGCTTTTTCAAACAGTCTGTAATGCATTTTGGAAACGGGAGATGGGCTCATGGTGTAATGGGCCACCTGGCCTGAGAAACATAAGGAGGAAAGAAAAAGTAAGGACTTACTTCTGGTCATTATTTGGGTAGAACACACATATTTTGAATGCCTTCGGCAGGTTTTTCTTTTTTTTTTTTTGAGCCATTTTAATCTAGATTAATCTAGATTAAATCCAGGATTGCAGATAGATTCATCTAGATTAAAAAAATTAATCTATGCCCACCTCTAGTTATAACATAACCTATAGACTCTGGGGTCCTGGGTGCATAAAAACGCCCCTCCATATATCAGAACTGACAACAAGGACATAAAGAGAATGGATGACCAGAAAAGGCCATGAGGAAGGCTTAAGAGAAACCAGATAAGCCTAAATAGCCAGAATAATGCGATAGCATAAGGTTAGGAACTTAGGACATCAGTAGTAGGGGTGAAAAGCAGGGTATCCTATACCATGCAAGTTTGTTTTGTAACAGGAGAGAAGAGAACTGCTCCTCTCATGTGTAAAAAGCACTGATCCCAGAGAAGAAAAAGGCTATCTGTCCTACTAGAGGAGAAGCAAGTTTACAGGGGAATATAAAAATTGCCTGGTGACGCAGTGTGAGAGGTACAAATTCCAACCATAAGGGCAGAAGACAGACATTTCCGTGTGTAAAACATGCAATAATAACCCCAACTGGGGATGGAGCTGGAAGACGTTTGAATCTAGCAAGAGCTAGAATGATGAGGAGGGGCTCCAGAGCTGAGGATGGAGCGAGAGAGAGAATTCTCTGTCCAGCAGATAGAATCTGGGCATGGGGAAGACCAAGAAGCTGCTGTGTAATGGTCCAAAATTTAAACGGAGTCTTGTTTATTTACTGGGCACTGCCATGATTAATCGCATGCAACTTGGAGTGAAAATAAAAAGATTTACGTTTTAATCAAGATGTCAGTAAACAGACACAACAATCTCATATCCCATCCCCAAGACATAGACCTCTACACCGACGCAGCCCCCTCAGTAGGATTCGGGGGGTACTACACAGGCATTCTGAGTTGGACCCGTTCAACAACTTCTGGGTAAGTGTTGGACAAATAAGTGGCTCGGATCTTATGTTGAGGTCATATAAAATACTTCTGAGTCAAATAAAATGAGATCTAAAGTGAATTTCAGTTAAATGTTAATTTCCTTGTTTCCTGTTTTAATTAGATTTTTAACTTGTTTTTTATCATGCTGTAATTACTTATTTTTATCTTTGTTTTATCTTTGTGTTATCTTACCTATTTTAATTGTATACTCAAGCTCAGTGTCCCTCAAGTTTAAATAAAAGTTGAATTAATTTGCCTGGCTGTGATATGAAGCGAGCAAAGCGTACCGGGTACATAATATACAGCTGGGAACCGGCAAGGGGTGTCCCAGCCTCAGTGTTCTGTCTATCTGACAGGTGCCCTCTCTCACCACACTGTGTAGTCGGTCAGCAGGTGCCCTCTCTCACCACACTGTGTAGTCGGTCAGCAGGTGCCCCCCTCTCTCACCACACTGTGTAGTCGGTCAGCAGGTGCCCTCTCTCACCACACTGTGTAGTCGGTCAGCAGGTGCCCCCCTCTCTCACCACACTGTGTAGTCGGTCAGCAGGTGCCCTCTCTCACCACACTGTGTAGTCGGTCAGCAGGTGCCCTCTCTCACCACACTGTGTAGTCGGTCAGCAGGTGCCCTCTCTCACCACACTGTGTAGTCGGTCAGCAGGTGCCCCCCTCTCTCACCACACTGTGTAGTCGGTCAGCAGGTGCCCTCTCTCACCACACTGTGTAGTCGGTCAGCAGGTGCCCTCTCTCACCACACTGTGTAGTCGGTCAGCAGGTGCCCTCTCTCACCACACTGTGTAGTCGGTCAGCAGGTGCCCTCTCTCACCACACTGTGTAGTCGGTCAGCAGGTGCCCTCTCTCACCACACTGTGTAGTCGGTCAGCAGGTGCCCTCTCTCACCACACTGTGTAGTCGGTCAGCAGGTGCCCTCTCTCACCACACTGTGTAGTCGGTCAGCAGGTGAGCCTCGAGCTGCTGGTGAACTCGTACGACGATGAACTCATACGACATCAGGGTCCCTACTGAGCTGGTTCTGAACCGGCCTCACCCATGGGGGACCCTGATGGGAGGGCTGGCTAAGGGGAGAACTGTGTTTACCACCTCACTGTGGGCAGGGAGTCACTCATTGTGGCGAGGCTATGGTGCTGTGAAGCAATTCCTCAGCTGAAAGGAACAGAGGGGAGAATTCATGCTCTACGCCAGCTTATATACTGGCAGGAGGGCCGGAGTCCTGGTTGGTGATAGATGCATTGGTCAAATTCTTTTATCTGGTCACGCAGCAGACCAATAGGCAAAGCAAGTCCGCATAACCAATGAAACAAAACACACACACACACACACACACACACACACACACACACACACACACACACACACACACACACACACACACACACACACACACACACACACACACACACACACACACACACACACACACACACACACACACACACACACACACACACAATCCTCAGGCCACTAGCAGCAAGTTTATGAACCAAATATCAAAATCAGATGCAGATACAAAGACAAGACTGTTTAAACATTCATGCTAAAGGTGTTGAGAGGCCCAATGCACGGCTGCATATAGGGTCTGACACAAACACACACAGACAGACACACCCTCACACACACACCTTATCCTTGCTACACCTGCAATCCTGAGGACATTAGCAGCACGTTTATGACGATGCCTGAGGTGACCAAATATCAAAATCAGATACAGAGACAAGACTGCTTTACATTCATGTAAAAGGTGTTGACAGGCTCACTCAAGATCTTGAGCTGAATGCACTGCCGCAGCACACACGCACATACACACACACACACACACACACACACACACACGTGCGCACACGCACACGCACACGCACACACACACACACACACACACACACACACACACACACACACACACACACACACACACACACACACACACACACACACACACACACACACACACACACACACACACACACACACACCACACACTACACATCCTCACCTACACTCTACATACATAATACACTACAAAAAGGTAACTAAATACTAAAAACTACTGTATACATTTGTGCAATATTCTGAATCCGCTGTATTTTTTACCTCTTACGTTTAGTACTGTATTTTATCATGTCTATTTTTTTTTTTATTATTTGTATTTTTGCACAATCTAGGCGGGCATGACCACCTACATTTCACTACATGTCTTGTGTATGTATGTGACAAATACAAATCTTGAATCTTGAATATATATAAATTATATAGTTAAGTTTATAAACAGAATTCTGGGCTCTGTTATTGTAAACCAAAAAACAGAACCTCTTCAGTGACCTTTAGCTTCAAACACAGTTCTAGGGCCCATGATTGTCCTCTGAGGACAGCTTATGTATTCAGTTATGAAAATATACACATTTCTTTCCCCCACTTTCTTTTCCCTACAAGTTTCAGATTTCTCTCACAGAACGACACGGTGCACCTTCAATGTTTCTTTTCTGCTTATTTTATTTGATGTTTGAATAGAAGCTATTCAAATCTATTTAATCCATTCAAACTAAATAATTTGGATCTCTTGTGAACATCTTTGATGTGGTGATGTCATTTTCTTAGTCCTCTTCCTCTTTTATGTTTGGCTGTCCACTGGTGTTAATCTCTCTGGCCACAACTCTTACCCTCCCCTAAAAGGCCTGAAGAACGGATTGTAAAGAAAACAACAACCTTGGACCAACCTGTCCCAAAAGGAGTTGAAATGCCGTTTGAGCAGGACTCCTCGCCCCGAAACCAGATTGGAAACGTAATGTAAGCTGCATGTTTTAGTTCTGTCTGAATTTCTCATGGGAGGCTATTCTTGTTCCTCCAGGTGTTTTGAATAGAGGCTGCGGTCGTCCTGCTCCCTGATGTCATCTGTAATACCCTCTGGTTTGCAAGGTAACACGTGTGCCATGACCAAATACAAGACACAGTGTCTAATAATGGCATGGCCTCCCTGTGCAATCTTTAGCTATGGTCCAAGTGCCTAGGTTCGCTAGGGGGGGGGGGGGGGGGGGGGTCAGACCGTCTGTAGTGTGGTAGTGAAAGGGTTAATGCGGGGGTCTGGAGGTCAGGAGTGTCAAACACTTAATTTCCTGCATTCTGTTGTACTTTTATGAACCAATTTGTTCCTTTTCTGCATCCATTTATGGTGGAAATGTCTTCATTAAATGTCTTTATTTATGTAAAATAAAAGACAATATTCAGGTACCCACTGATACACATATAATTGCATATAATGCAGTAAGGCTCTGAAATTGTTGAAATAATTAAAATATAGTCACAGGTTATAATAATATATAAATGTTTTGACCCCCTTATCTTTTACTTCTTTTAGGGAGGGGATTGTCTATATTTTTTGAGGGGGACCAATTGACCTCTTCTCAATATTGAGAGGGACATGTCCCCTGCGTTGATAACGTTAGTGTGGCTAACATACGCTGATAACGTTGCGTAACATTAACTTGACTAACGTACATTGTTAATGTTGATAAGAGCTTGGCTAACATATGTTGCTAATGTTAACATCTCTAGCTAATGTGTTACCTTGTGGTTCGCTGTGTAAACTGTGAATGTGCGTGTAGCAATGTGAGCTGTGATTGGTCTACTTTTGTGGAGACAGACAGAGATACAAACGTACAGACACACTGTTCTAGATGACCAGCTTGACATATAATTAACATGATCTATTGATTAACATGTTTTATTGATTTATATGTTATATTGATTAACATGTTCTACTGATTAACATGTTCTACTGATTAACATGTTATATTGATTAACATGTTCTATCAGGCCTGGCCTGGACATCTGGCATACCGGGCATTTTCCCGGTGGGCCGACGCATCTTTAGGCGGTTATGATTTGATAAAAAAAATAAAGTTATGTATAAAAAATAATAATAATAAAAGAAAAAAAATATATTTTTAAACTTTTTTTTTTTTCTTTTTGGTCAACGATCGGCCCACTACTAGGCTGGGACAGCGACCCATTGGTACTGACTGGCACTGGGCTGGCCCAATCACATCTCTTACTAAGCACCCCCCCCGCCAGTCGTGCAGGTACATGACTGAGATGGGGCTGTGGTACATGACTGAGAGGGGGATGTGGTACATGACTGAGAGGGGGCTGTGGTACATGACTGAGAGGGGGCTGTGGTACATGACTGAGAGGGGGCTGGTATACAGGACTGAGAGGGGGCTGGCTGGTACATGACTGAGAGGGGGCTGGCTGGTACATGACTGAGAGTGGGCTGGTACATGACTGAGAGGGGGCTGGTATACAGGACGGAGAGGGGGCTGTGGTACATGACTGAGAGGGGGCTGGTACATGACTGAGAGGGGGCTGGTATACAGGACTGAGAGGGGGCTGGCTGGTACATGACTGAGAGGGGGCTGGCTGGTACATGACTGAGAGTGGACTGGCTGGTACATGACTGAGAGTGGGCTGGTACATGACTGAGAGGGGGCTGGTACATGACTGAGAGGGGGCTGGTATACAGGACTGAGAGGGGGCTGGCTGGTACATGACTGAGAGGGGGCTGGTACATGACTGAGAGGGGGCTGGCTGGTACATGACTGAGAGGGGGCTGGTACATGACTGAGAGGGGGCTGGCTGGTACATGACTGAGAGGGGGCTGGCTGGTACATGACTGAGAGGGAACTGGCTGGTGCATGACTGAGAGGGGGCTGGTACATGACTGAGAGGGGGCTGGTACCATGTATTGTGCATCATTGTAGGTCAAACCATTAAAAAGGTAATTTCCACGGCAGCCATTTTGGATTTTGGTCTCTCACAAATTTCCCCCGCCTTTTTTAAAAATACACCCCGGCTAAATTTGTTTATGAACCCTCCTAGATGACAAATCCATTAAGAAACGAAGTTCCACAGATGACCCAACTACTAGGTCCATATCGTATCATCATAATAGTATTTAAAAAATCATTAGGATAAGGGTTCCCTTGATAAAGATGCATGAAAAGGCTGTATAATATAAAACACCTGTAGCTCAACTGCAAAAACTGCTTTTTTTATTTGATTAGATTTGTATTTAGAAATTAAAAACACATCATAAAAACGAATTATCTTGACCAATTTGTATTCCTGAGGATATCACCTAAAAGCATTCATTAAAACACTTATTTCCAAGGTGGTCCTCGATGGAAGACATAAAAACACAGCACATATAATAATAATAATAATAATAATAATAATAATAATAATAATAATAATAATAATAATAATAATAATAATAATAATAATAATAATAATAATAATAATAATAATAATAATAATAATAATAATAATAATAATAATAATAATAATAATAATAATAATAATAATAATAATAATAATAATAATAATAATAATAATAATAATAATTATAATTATAATTATAATAATAGGTTGCATTTCAAAGTGCTTCACAACAGTAAAAAATACAGGCATGAGCGAGCATAGCAAGGTATGGTAAATCACAGTGTTTCACATCCCAATAGGCTGTTTACAGTTTCATTCAGTAATACAAATAATAAAATAGTTTAAAATGATTAAGTTTAAAAATAGTCTAAAAATTATAAAATAGAACGGACGTACAACAATAGTAAAAAAAAACAGGCATAAGCAAGCATAAAAATTTAAAATGTAAATAGCAAGGTTACAGTAAAAAGTGTGATAAGATTGTTCAATCAGATGAAAATGGCCCAGCTAGGAGAATCAACCTTGGCTAGGCGGTGAACACCATGTACCTAACTGGAATGTTAAACAACTTTGAAAAGATTTAGGTCAAAAGTCATCTTCTCACAACAGAGCATCAAGTATTTGCCTGCATTACCCCACAGTGAAATGCCTGAGCAAAGAGATAGGTTTTAAGCTGTCTTTTAAAGATGTCTAGCTTCTCTGATGTTTTGGGGTAGTTTGTTCCACAGTTTTGGGGCATAGTTGATAAAGGCTGCGTTACCGATCCTCTTTTGACTGTTTCTGGGAGCCTCTAGTAGTCCAGCAGTGTTCCTGCTGGTGTGTAATTTATTAGAGTGTTGGCGATGTAGCTAGGTCCCTGTCCATTTAGAGCTGTGTATGTAAGGAGAAGGACCTTAAAGTAAATTCTAAATGTTACAGGAAGCCAGTGTAAAGCAGCTAAGACTGGACTAATGTGCTCTCTCCTTTTGGTTCTAGTTAGCAGTCGGGCTGCAGAGTTTTGGATTAGCTGAAGCCTCTCTGTGGTTTTCTTAGGGAGACCTGTGAAAAGTGCATTACAGTAGTCTAACCGGCTAGATATGAATGCATGAATTAGCTTCTCAGCATCGTTCTGATTAATAAATGGTCGTACTTTTGCTATATTTCTGAGATGGAAGAACGATGTTTTCGTCACTTATGAGAATATGAGAATTGAAGTTCAGTTCTGAATCTATGATACCCCCGAGACTAGTGACCTTGATCCAAGGGGTTAGTCCTCCCAGGTTCTTTATTAATTTTTATTAATTAATTCATTTCTTTTTTAGTTTTGGGGCCGATAATTAGAATTTCAGTTTTGTTCTCGTTTAGTTTCAGGAAGTTCTTACTCATCCATTTATTTATTGCCAGTAAGCAGTCTGTAATGGAGCTAATAGCTGTATCATTTGGTTCAGCAGATATGTACAGTTGCATATCATATAGCCTACTCAACTGCAAATTTTTGCTCAACTGCAAAAATGTATGCCTACTTATGTATTAGCCTACAGGGAAAACACATTCACAACAGGCAAGTTTATTTTCAGCCAAGTATGGTAATAAGGTAACTATTAGGATATATATGGTATGGATTACTTACTCTTATAACTTATTACTATCTGTGGTAGCTCTAGTCTCCACCTACACACATTGTTTTTGTGCTGTCCATTGATCATGCACCTTCACGTGGTAGGCACATTAACTGTAGGTCAAACTCCCCAAACAAACAAGCACACCATTGATTTAATTGCCATATAAATCACATACAAAGATCTAACTATTACTCCTCTCTGAACATGAATATAAAACAAGAAGGTGATCTATTAACTGTGTAAACCGTATGCAATATTCATCATTGTAACGTTCTGGATCCTATCCTCCTTAGGATAGTATCAAGTATCCTACTGTCTACCTGGGTTACTTCCGGTTGTTTTGGGTTCACCTTGTATGTCACCACTGATTTGCTGTCTACACTAATTGTCTCTCACACCTGGGTGCTGTCATTGGATGTCAGACTGCTGTCACTTATTGACAGCGTGGAATGTTTGGTATGTGCCTATTTAATGTTTGCTCTGTCATTTGCTAGAGCTTCACCTAACACTACGGACAAGATTGCAGCTGGAACAAAGCACTGACCTAAGTTCTTTCTCTCTATACTTGAATACTCTTACCTTTGTAATAAACAGTGGAACCTGTTTTGGAAGAGCAACCTATTCTCTGTCTCATTCTTCTCGACAACTTGGAACTCACTTACCTCGTTCGTAACACATCATTGATATTTGAATACTTGAAATCTGTATGAACTGAGTAGTTAGTATCAAATGAAATAAGATGGAACAGCTCCATGCATTAATTGAATAAACAACTATTTCCTCATTACCAGTATGGTATTGTTTAAATTGTACAGCTTTTTGCACATCTTTGTCAGGGAATTCCAACAATTCTGGAACTGAATGTACCAGTTAATTGTAATCATCTCTCTCTCCTTATGTCTAGTCAAGCCAGGTTGTGGAGGAGAGAGACAGGGATGAACAGGCTATAGACTACTTTGCCCATCCTGAGCCTGCTATGATGCAGGTGTTTTTACATCACCACCAAAAACAAGATTCAGCCAAGAGTGAGTGAGTACACTGGTCCACTTGCACTGGTACACTTGTCCATGGCACTTACTACCCAGCTTTGTAGTGGTTTGGGGGAATAGTACAGTAGGTACGCATATTTAAGGGGACCGCAAGGATGGTGTACTGTCGGGTGGTGTCCGACCGATTATGGTGGGCCGGTCTGGGCCAGAAATGCCAGGGCCGATTTTTGGTCCCAGTCCAGCCCTGTGTTCTATTGATTACCATGTTCTATTGATTAACGTGTTCTACTGATTAACATGTTCTATTTATTAACATGTTCTATTTATTAACACGTTCTATTGATTAACATGTTCTACTGATTAATATGGTATATTAACATGTTATATTGATTAACATGACAGCAGTGGTGTAGCATGTTCTATTGATTAAAGGAACACACCAACATTACGTGAAATCAAGTCAAGAGTCACTTTATTGTCCCATCAGCTGGGACATTTGTCTTGGGCTTACACCCACACTAAAGCCACAGACACATACATATAATACAGACATGACGCAACTGAAAGTACCTGCACAGCAGGATGTCTGGCAACACCACATATAGAATAGTATAGCCAAAGTATACCCAAGTATACCCATGGGTAGCGCAGCGGACTAAGCGTCTGTCTACCACCACAGAGCCAGTGGGATCGAATCCGGCTGTGGTGCCTCCGGCTTGGCCGACCGTCCATACTAACACAATTGTCAGTGTTAGCCGGTGGGAAGCCGGCGTGGGTGGGTCCTGGTCGTTGTAAACAGCGACTCCTACAGTTTGGTCGGGGCGCCTGCACAGCAAGGGAAGGATCTAGGAGAGGTAGTGTAACCTTCCACACATTACACTCTCCCAGTGAGAGTCCGCGCTGCCAGGTGAGAAGAAGCGGTGGGCTGGCTACACGTGTCGGAGGAAGCATGTGATAGTCTCCGCCCTCCCAGACCGACGGTAGGGGGTAGAGTGCGCAACGACCAGGAAGGGGATTGGGAATTGGCATAACGACTAACATTGGGATGGGAGAAAAAATGGAAAAAGAAGGGGGGAAAAGATCATAATAAAAAAAATAATAATAGTATACCCAAATATCGGTTATCGAATATCGATAATATAACAACCAAATATCAGCTATTCGACAATAATTGCCGCCCATTTATCTGGCACTATTTAAAAGTTTAACTGAGATCGGAATAAAGGAGTTCTTAACATTTACATTTACATTTAGTCATTTAGCTGACGCTTTTATCCAAAGCGACTTACACGTTCTGTACGACAAGTCATCAGGAAGGGTACAACTCTATCAGCTGAGTAACAATGTTCATCAAAGTGTTGCGTGCTACAGTGTAGGTTAGTTTATTAGGACAAGTGCATGACTGTAAGGTTAGTTAGGGACTTAGGGTTAGATTTAAAAAAGAAAATAAAATAGAATTTCAGATAATGGTTGAAGAAGTGCGTAAACCTGTTTAGTCTAGAGCGTGGAACTCTAAACCTCCTCCCAGAGGGCAGTAGCTCATACTAGGCATGTAAAATATGGGAGGGGTCCGAGACAATTATATTGGCTTGCCTTAGAGTAGTCTGTTAAAAAATAGACTGCAGGGATGGGTGACCTTTCACCCCTATGATCTTCCATGCAGTCTGCATCAGACGGACCAGTTTGGACTTTAGTTGTACAGACAGGTTACCAAACCAAGCTGTAATACTGTATCTGATGAGTAACATAAATGTTTGATCTACACCATGAACTCTAAGGCGGCTTAGGAAGTGCAGTCATTGTTGTAGTCTGCGCTTACCGTCTTCTCCAGAGTCAGACAAGAAGATAGATACAAATGTCCTATCTGTGTGTTTAGTAGAAAACTATCCAGCTGTAAGCTATATGGAAGCAGATACGGACCAGTTAGCCTAGCTGTTGGCCAAAAACACCTCTCTCAGAGTTTTAAGCCTATCAGTCCGGTACCGGTACGAACATAATATCACATAAATCATAAATAGATCAATACAGTCCCTATTAATTAATGTAGTGTTTTCTTTTCAAATGTATCAAAACAACAGTCAAAGTGTATATTTTCAGCACTACATTTGTTTACCAATGATTTTAAGTGTTATTAGCGAAATATGAGTTAATAAATATCTCGGCACATCCCGGCGGAAACCAGATAAATTAGACGGGAAAAAAGGAAGCTGTCACGCGTGTGTGTAGTCCTATGAAAGAAGAGACGCAGAGGTGCGGCTACGTGGTGCAGTGGGCAAGGCCCTCACCACGAATACTGGAGACGCTGGGTTCGCCTGTTCGAGCCCAGCGCTCCACATTGCTTTCAGTTTAGCTGGTCGTCCGTACTAATACACATTGGCAGTATTAGGGGGTGGGAAACTGACTCCTACAGGTCAGTTGGTGCGCCTGCGCAGTAGAATCAGGAAGCAATGGGGGCGGCGCCCCTCCAAAGCGCAGACCCCTGACGCTGAAAGATCGCGCCGCGCAGGTGAAACGATGCGACTGCTGTTACCTCGAGTATCGGAGGGGACTCGTGCTATGTATGACTTAGTCCACATTGCAGCCGGCTTGTGGGAGGCAAGAAACAGCGTTCGAGACAGGGGAGGGTTGAATTGGATGATATGAAAATTGGGATGGGAGAAAAATTGAAAATGGGAGAAAAAGTGGATAAAAAAAAGAAAGAAGAGACGCAGGGCTTTTCGATGGCCTTTCAAATTTCATAAAACTACACTACCCAGCTCACGCCAGCCCCTGTCAAACTTGGAGCCGTCTGGCGTAAAATAATTTTTCAATCTTATTTTTCATTATTATGTCTCTCTCACGGTTCGAACAAACCTGAACGTTATTGCCATAAAATAGAACGTAGTTTGTTTCTTTACCTTTCTGTGAACGTCTGTGAAAGATTGCGGAGCATTTGGGCCCGATTCATAGATGTATGACAGGGCCATAATAAGGTAATTTATAGGCCTGATATTTTATATTCTATATTCATATTTCAAATTGCATGTGTCCGGATGGCAAAATTCAGTACTATATCTACAAAAAAAAACTGTAAATAATCTGCCCTTTATTCATTTGCTTAGATTTCTTGTACACTTGATCTCAAGAAGGTGCTGAATGAGCTCAATCTGGTTAATTCCTCAAATTGAACAGTGACAAGACGGAACTTTTCATTATTGGCACCAAAACCACCCTCACCCAGAGCGGTCGCCTGGTCGGCACGCAGGACGGAAGCGCCCAGGATCCCGAGCGCGAAGCTGGCTCCGTCTCTCCTCTCTGCCGGGTCCAAGTTCGGCGCGGTCATTCTGTTACGATTAGTCCTACGCTTCTTTGGCATGATGGACAGATGGACCCAGATGGCAGAGTATAGATGAGACCGGAGACAGAGCGTGACGATGAACAGTTTACTAACACACAAGGTACATACACGACACAGGTAACATTTAACAATGATTGCGCACAGCAGGGCAGAACAGACAGGACTATATACACAAGACTAATTGACAAGACACAGAGGGTAATTTACAAACAAGACACAGGTGTGGTAGACAGAAACAATAGAGCAGAGAGTACTGGGAAAACAATAACAAACAACCAGACTAAAACATAATTACAAACCACAGACAGGGGAACACAAGACTAACAAAGTGGAGACAACAGATAAACACAACAAACACAACTGACAATAAATAACAATAAGTTGGTGTGTGAGCTGATGCCAGATTGGCATCAGCCCACCGGGTGGCAATGTAGACTGAGGGTTATTGTTAATGGGAGGTACTTGTGAATACTGTCTGAGTCCTGGTCCCACAGGGCCAGGACCGGAGGAAGTGTTACAGATGTGTGTGTAAAAAAGAAAAAAAATTATTTAAATTTTTTACTAGCTATCTTTGTGAAAGTGGCTTCTCAGCTCTGGTCCAGCTGAAGACAAAGCAGAGGAACAGATTGGACATTGAGCATGACCTCAGAGTTGCTTTGTCTACCATCACCCCAGACTTTGAAACTCTTGTCAGGAGCAAACAACATCCCCAGTTATCCCATTAGTTCCCTGGGATGTTTAAGCTAAGAAGTCTGCTAAGAAGCATATGTTATTTATTATTATTTTATTTCATTGGGTTTTTAGCCCTAGTTGCACTTTTGTTGCACTTTTTTGTGTTTATTTCATGTTTTTAACAGTGCATGAAAGATTGTGTATTACTGCAAAAAAGAATATTGAAAGAAATCATAGTCGTTAAAAAATTTGGGTCGCGACTTAATGACTAAGGAAAATGTTGGGTCCCGAGGCTAGACCAGTTGAGAACCACTGGTATAGACTAGTATACTATATAGGCAAGGTCGATTACATAGTAGCAAAGTGCATAATAGTCAAAGATCTTTTTTTTTACTATTTTATTTATTTATTTATTTTTCAGATATTGATACACAGGTCTACAGGTACAATTTTAAATGCCTTTAGTGGCTACATAGTTATAAAATCTGAGACCAACAACACAGGCACACACACATAGAGCCCAAGGGGTGCTTGAGCACCAGCCTTTTTGAGCCTCATAAAAAAAGTGCCATTTTTTTGGGGGGGGGGGGATTCATTACGCATGTAGACTGCCCTTCCAACTGAAAAATGTCAGGATAGAATCAAAATATTAGGTAAAGAGAGAGAGATGCCCCATATTCCATTGCAGTTTGCACGGCCTCCTCAGCATGCCTCTCCGCGGACCTATATATTTATTACTTTTTAAAAGTAACTTGCCCAACACTGGTTAAAACACACACACCTGTCTCCGGAGGTCTCGTAGTGGTGACCGGAGTGCCGGACGTCCCGCGATGATGTCGGGGAGGTCGCGACCCTCTCTGCACCGCCCCCTATCTCCCTGTCTCCGGCTGTCCCTGAGCAATGACCGGAGTGTTGAATGTCCCGTGATTAAGACGGGGAGGACGCGACCCTCTTTGCGCCGCCCCTGTGCCTCAAATAGATTCGCTATCAGCTCTATCTTCAATCTTTCAAAATGTTCAGTTGCTATCGCTATCAGCTCTATCTTTAATCTTTCAAAATGTTCAGTTGCTATTGCATGCACTCATCTGTGTTTCACTACACACTTGAGTGCATGCTTACCAACTGTTAGTCTGCAACACTACTATCACCGACATCTAAGAAGGGAGATCCCCCCTTGAATGGCCCTTCTAAGGTTTCTCTCCTCCACACTGCCTGTGGAGCATTTTTCCCTATTGTTAGGTTTTAGTGAGTTTTTCCTTACCTTTGCGTGGGGTATGTCTGGGAGTGCTTGCATTCTTTCATTTATTTTAAATTTGTTGGACCTTATGGTGTTCTTGTTCTGTTCTTGACTTATTGTTATGTTTTCTTCTTGACTTGTTTAAAGAAGACATGTACGGCTCATGGGGACATTAACGTGTGTTGTCGGGCCTTACAAATAAATTTTATTTGATTTTGATTTGATTATAGTGCCCTTTTCAGCCTTTGAGCACCTGCCCCTCTAAAGTCCTGAGCACGTCCCTGAGTGGGTGTGTATCTGTTAGTGGCTTGATGTGATGGAATTTAGTCAGAAGGATTACGACAAACATCTGTATCTCCAGTATGCACCCTCCCAAGTGATGATATTTGGAGGGCGTGGAGGAGATGTATTATAGGACACGAGTGTCAGCTTCCTCATGGTTGCATTGATCCATTGGTGGACTGTTTCCAACATGGTGGACTTGATCACCTGCAGTGATGTAGACATCCTTGTCATCTGGGAACTGTCCATCTGTTAACAACTTATTTGACAGGAATGAGAAAATGTCTTGTTACACCTGGCGCAACTACCTCCTCGTCAACAGAAATATCTCAACTTGACGTGTATTGTGTCTAGCACAATAAAAGCTTTCCCATAGAGCTCTGCATGATGTTTGAAGTGCTGCATTCTCAGCGTATTTGCTGTCTTCTTCTGTGTTTTATTCTCATGGAACAACAGTAAGTTATTTCGCTTGATCGGTGCTGTCAGAAGTCTGTCATTTGATTCAAGCACTCTTCCTGAAATTGTTGTACTGCTCTTGTCCCGTAGACTCGAGTTGATGGACAGATAGGGCAGCAGCCGCAGACTCACACACCTTATTGTCTAATGTAACCAGGTCTTTACTGCCCTCCTCAAAGGGATTCCCATTGCTCAGCAACACCTCCATCAGGTCTTTGGCATGGCGTTGACATTGGTGCTGAGATGCAGATCCTTTCTTGTGATGAGGACGTTCTTCATATCATCGTTTGTTCTTCACAATCACTGTTGTTTACAGTTCTCATATCTAACTCTAGTTCTCCACATATTTATTGTCTCATTGTGTGAAATATCATGTAAGATATGCTCCAATCATGTTTATTTAATTTTATTCAATTACTCATTCATGAAAACCTAGGTACAGGCACCAACATCACCATTCTAGGTTCAATAGAATAAAGGTTATGAAGCGTAATTAGAAATAAATACAGAAATTGCAGCCATCTTTGATTTTTGCCATACCAGAATATTCAAAACATCAATATTTGAACTCCAGTTGATTCCTCACACAGTATTAACTTAAAATAGCAATACAAAATTATATTACACAGCAATTGTGTGAACATTAAGACGTTTTTAAAGAATTCATGGTTTCGATTGTGGCCATTTTGGATACATTTTTATTAAATTCAACTGGTTTCTTGACACTCAAGCCAAAATGGTTCTATAAATCCTTGTCTTCAAATTAGAAGTGAAAACAAAACTTTTGCATATACATTTTAAATGACTGAGTGTCCAGGCACCCCACTATCAGAAAAGTGTGTGGTTTTCTGGTCAGCAGGAGATGTGCATCTCTGGCAGCTTATGGTCAGTGGCATTGTTCGTCAAATAGTGTTGAACTTGAGTGTTACACCCTGAGTGTCATGGTTTTTGCTTTATTTCACCTCTCTGTGAGGGATAGCTGTCAATCCCTGTTCCCTGTGGTTAATTGCCTCATGGGTCGGCAGGTGTGTGGGCTTGATTGCACCTGATGCAGTGCAGCTGTGCCTATGGCCATGTGGAGTCTATTTAAGTTTGGAGATTGTCAACTGCTTTTTCATTTCCTAGTGTTGGCTGTCCTTTTGGTCACACTCATTATATTGAAGTGTAGTCTGATCTCTGATTCAGAATTGAGCTTTATGGTAGTCATTCTTATTTTAGGCTACTCATGTGATTTTACACATAAACTCCCTTAGTGGAGGTTTATTGTTTTACTTTTTCCAATATAAACTTGTTTATTAGCCTTTTATCTGCCATAGATTATTCTGATCATATACCCCTATCTGCCACTGTTGAAAGTCTATGGAGATGTTCCCCTTCTTTGCAGGGCTATAACTTTTTAAATTGTATTGCTAAATTGACATTACTATGGCCCATTCAACGTCAAGTATCTATCGTTTAGGATGTAGCAACGTTCTACTTTTTCATTCACATATTCATACTAAAATATGGTCTAAAGTATAAATATGTTTTTATCGTTTTCTGCAGCATTCTGCAGAACGTGATTTATAGCCATAAATGCATTATATTGATGATCAAATACAGTTTGATAGTGATCGGCGCCAGATAAAAAATGTCATATGTACGTGCTTCTAGAAGTTACTACTCATCATCTGATGTTGACCGGATGGGGGGGGGGGGGTCGTTTATAATTCCGTGGCCAACGTTAGATGATTCATGTAGTGTGGGTGATATGATCATCAGAGCAGTTTGTATCGAACACGGTAATAATAAACGCTGAAACTTACCCCAGTCTCCTCGGGCCGTTGGGCGATCAGCTTGGAGTAGACAGTTTGCTATTATGGGATGTTGATCTAGATGAACCATTTCCAGGTTGTATAATACTATATACATCCAAATAACGTTGTTTATTGAGTTAGGGCGAGCGATTGATTATCCAGTGTGTCGAGATGGAGCCCCGGGAGCTATAGCGAGTGGCCGGACCGAATTTGGATGAGCACCACTTTCTGTGTCCGGTTTGCTGTTTGGGCGATCCGCCGATCGGCCACCAGATGGCGCTCTTGAACCGTTGGAGAGTTGAGAGGAGATCAACAGGAGATCTCAAGTCTCCGCGGGTGAAATATGATTGCCATCACAGATTTTTGAAATATTGATCTCAATGACGTGTTACGGTGTCATTGGCAGATTACGCATGGCGGAAAATTACGTGTTAACTCGTAACTGGCGATTAAAGGGTTAGGAGGTGTCCTTGTGGCTTATTTACTTTTATACTATACCTCTTTATTGAGAGTAGTCCTGTTTTTTTGGGACTTGATTTATTTTCTTAATTACTCACTTTGGGATTTCCACCTGTAAAGGTTGTTTTCTGTTGTTTAATTTTTCCCCTGTCCTAAAATATCTGCGTAAGCAGTCTAGTGGTTGTCCGTTTCACGGATAACTTTAAGAGTCCCTGTTATCTGCTCATGACCCCCACACACACACACACACACACACACACACACACACACACACACACACACAGCCCTCACACTGAGTGCATAGATAGACATATTAGCATAGTAGGTAGTAGTATACGGATAGTAACATAGTACATAGTAGTAAGGTACTAGTAAAAGACAGTTATTTATATATATATTATGTTGTAGAAATCATCGGAATAGTTGACAACACAAAGCCGTGTGTCATTTATTTCGCAGTAGCACAAGTGACAGCTGTCAGAACTATGCCGGGCTAGCTTCTGACAGCTCGTAGTAATTATCATTATCAATGAAACCCCACACAGGGCGTCTCCTCTCAGCCCAACCCCAAAACCAACCTCCTTAAAGTGACAGTGCCCCATCAACACATCAAAACAATACCATGGGCAATTATGTCTCTATAGAACCCACTACAATATAAATATTATATTTATTAAGAAGGTTATTTATTTATTTGCATCTCAGATATTGATTGAAGAGGTGTGTTTCTATATGGGTGACATGTCCCCATACACAGGGCATACGAGGGCATTCACCAGCTCTCCACCCAATCCAATGCCTATATGGGAGATTTCCCACGACCTGTTACTTAAGACGGCACTCTCTTACGTTAAGACAGCACTCTCTTACGCCACCATCGCCAAAACAGCAAAAGAGCATAAAATCACTGACCTTTAGGACCATCATTCAGGTCATAGTACCAGTTAGATTAGATTACATTGAAATGTATTGTCATCATACAGCATAAGTACATTACAATGAAAATAAGGGTGGCATCCAACCCCAGTGCAAATGTAACAGTAAAGTGCTATAGTAATATTAATATAGTGATTAAGCTGGGTATAAACATTTGTTCTACTGAGTATAATGCTAATCACATGTATGTACAGAGTTGTAATATATTTAAATGTTTCAAAAATGTTCTTATGTACCCCAGTTGCTATTGCATGCACATATTTGCGTTTTATTACACGTATGTACATAGGTACATACCAACTATTCGCCTGTTTTATTCTCTACCCATCCATAGCAACACTATTATCACCGACATCCAAGAAGGGGGATCCCCCCTTGAATGGCCCTTCTAAGGTTTCTCTCCTCCACATCGCCTGTGGTGCTTTTTTCCTATTGCTAGGGTTTTCCTTACCTTCGCTGGGGTATGTCTGGGAGTGTTGCATTTATTTATTTAACATTTATTTTGGATTTCATGGTGGGTTTTTTGTTCTTGATTTATTGGGATGTTTCTTCTTGAATAGTTTAAAAAAGACTTGTCCGGCCCATGGAGACATTAACTTGTGATTTCGGGCTTTACAAATCAATTTGATTTGATTTAATATGCATTTATATGTCCAGTGATACAGGTATAAAGACACTATGGTCAGGCACTCTACTACTGGCCCCTGAGCAGCTAACACTGGAGCCGTTAAAGCTAAGGTGCCTTGCTCAAGGGCACAGCAAGCAGGCACGTGCACACATAGAGGCCAACGGGTGCACAAGCACCTGCCCTTTTGTGCCTCAAAAAAAGTGCCCTTTTTATGCCAATTATTTTTACCATATTTTCTTTTTTACCTCAATATAGAGAGAGTGATCTGCAATCTGCTTGGGTTGGGGGTGCAATTCCTAACAGGCTCAACCATATGGATAAAAGTTCCCATATTATGTGCATTACACAAACTAAAAACAGATATTACATTACATTACACAAACTAAAAACAGATATTACATTACATTACACAAACTAAAAACAGATATTACATTACATTACACAAACTAAAAACAGATATTACATTACATTACACAAACTAAAAACAGATATTACATTACATTACACAAACTAAAAACCGATATTGTCTGAATTACTAGAAGAAAGAATTGCACCACCTTTGGCTGATAATAATTTATTAATTTCTTAGGATTTATTTTGGTCTAATAAATGTTTAAGGTTCTTCCTCCTCCTCCTCTTCCTCATCGTCCTCTTCCTCCTCCTCCTAATCCTCCTCTTCCTCCTCCTCCTGCTCCTAATCCTCCTCTTCCTCCTCCTGCTCCTAATCCTCATATTCCTCCTCTTCCTCTTCCTCCTCCTCCTAATCCTCCTCCTAATCCTCCTACTCTTCCTCATCTTCCTCTTCCTCATCTTCCTCCTCCTCTTCCTCCTCCTCCTCCTCCTCCTGCTCCTAATCCTCCTCTTCCTCATCCTGCTCCTCCTCTTCCTCCTCCTCCTCCCTGCTCCTCCTCTTCCTCATCCTGCTCCTCCTCCTCATCCTCCTCCTCCTAATCCTCCTCTTCCTAATCCTCCTCTTCCTCCTCCTCCTCCTCCTCTTCCTCCTCCTCCTCCTCCTAATCCTCCTCTTTCTCATCTTCTTCCTCCTCCTCCTGCTCCTAATCCTCCTCCTCCCCCTCCTCCTCCTCCTCCTCCTCCTCCTCCTCCTCCTCCTCCTCCTAATCCTCCTCTTCCTCATCTTCCTCCTCCTCCTGCTCCTAATCCTCTTCCTCCTCCTCCTCCTCCTCCTCCTCCTAATCCTCCTCCTCCTAATCCTCCTCTTCCACCTCCTCCTCCTCCTGCTCCTAATCCTCCTCTTCCTAATTCTCCTTTTCCTCATCCTCCTCCTCATCCTCCTCCTCTTCCTCCTCCTCCTCCTCCTCCTAATCCTCCTGCTCCTAATCCTCCTCCTCCTCCTGCTCCTCCTCCTCCTCCTCCTGCTCCTAATCCTCTTCCTCCTAATCCTCCTCCTAATCCTCCTCCTCTTCCTCCTGCTCCTGCTCCTCCTGCTCCTCCTTATCCTGCTCATCCTCCTCCTCCTCCTGCTCCTCCTCTTCTTCCTCCTCCTAATCCTCCTCTTCCTAATCCTCCTCTTCCTCATCTTCCTCCTCCTCCTCCTCCTAATCCTCCTCTTCCTCATCTTCTTCCTCCTCCTCCTCCTGCTCCTAATCCTCTTCCTCCCCCTCCTGCTCCTCCTCCTTACATTACATTACATTACACAAACTAAAAACAGATATTACATTACATTACACAAACTAAAAACCGATATTGTCTGAATTACTAGAAGAAAGAATTGCACCACCTTTGGCTGATAGTAATTTATTAATTTCTTAGGATTTATTTTGGTCTAATAAATGTTTAAGGTTCTTAGATGGATCCCCTGCTACCTCCTCCTCCTCTTCCTCCTCTTCCTCCTCCTCCTCTTCCTCCTCTTCCTCCTCCTCCTCCTCCTCCTCCTACTCCTCCTACTCTTCCTCATCTTCCTCCTCCTCCTCTTCCTCATCTTCCTCTTCCTCCTCCTCCTAATCCTCCTCATGCTCCTAATCCTCCTCTTCCTCCTCCTCCTCCTGCTCCTAATCCTCATATTCCTCCTCTTCCTCTTCCTCCTCCTCCTAATCCTCCTCCTCCTACTCTTCCTCATCTTCCTCTTCCTCATCTTCCTCATCCTCCTCCTTCTGCTCTTAATCCTCCTCTTCCTCATCCTGGTCCTCCTCTTCCTCCTCCTCTTCCTCCTGCTCCTCCTGCTCCTCCTTATCCTGCTCCTCCTCCTCCTCCTGCTCCTCCTCTTCCTCCTCCTCCTAATCCTCCTCTTCCTAATCCTCCTCTTCCTCCTCTTCCTCATCTTCCTCCTCCTCCTCCTCCTAATCCTCCTCTTCCTCATCTTCTTCCTCCTCCTCCTCCTGCTCCTAATCCTCTTCCTCCTCCTCCTGCTCCTCCTGCTCCTCCTCCTCCTCCTGCTCCTAATCCTCCTCCTCCTGCTCCTAATCCTCTTCCTCCTCCTCCTCCTGCTCCTCCTTCTCCTGCTCCTCCTGCTCCTCCTCCTCCTCCTCCTGCTCCTCCTCCTCCTGCTCCTCCACCTCCTCCTCCTGCTCATCCTCCTCCTGCTCCTCCTCCTCCTCCTCCTTCTCCTTTCCTCCTTCTCCACGGGGAGCAGCGTACTGGCTCATGTTAGGCAGGCCATGTATTATGCAGCAGCTTAGGTCACAGCGCGGGATCTTCATGTCCTCAGCTACAGTCCACCTGTCGCTGTTCTGGTCATAGCGCTCCACGTTGGAGAGGGTGGTGAAGCCATTAAGGCCTCCGACCACGAAGGGCAGGTTGTCCAGCACCCCGATGCCAAAGCAACTGCGGGGGGTGAGCATGTTGGGCAGGGCTCTCCAGGAGTCAGTCAAGGGGCTGTAGGCCTCCGCGCTACGCAGGTGGTTTACACCGTCAAACCCTCCCACCTGAGGACAGGACACATGAGAGGAATGTTTTAATGTGTGGTTAAGGCAGGTAGGCAGACAGACACTGTATTAATCCATTTAGGGAAATGAGGGCATCACAGAAGCATTGAAAGTCAAATGATACATATCTATAAAAATATCTAGTATAAAGCATTTGTCTGTGTGCACCTACCACATAGACGTGTCCTCCGTACGCAGCGACTCCCACTTCCATACGCCTGCTGCTCATGGGGGCGATCAGAGTCCACTGGTCGGTGTCTGGGCTGTAGCACTCAGCTGTGAGCACAACCCCCGCCGCGCTTTTCTCGCCACCACAGATGTAAACCTGTAATAAGAAAGAATATTCAAATTTAGTTTATATATTCCATTTGATTTCATTCTACTTTAATTGTCTGTTAATGTTGATGCACCAAAGGACCCAGACACATCTTTTGTATGTGCAAGCTTACTTGGCAATAAAGACATTTATGATTTCTGATCTAACGTTCCTTGTGTTCATCTAGCACCCTGTGTCCCTCAGTTCCACCCACCTTGCCCTGGAGGGCGGCTGCGCCGGCTAAGCACCTGTGCTCCAGCATGGGTGGGATCACTGTCCACTGGTTGGTTTCAGGCTCGTAGCGCTCGGCGGTGTTCAGTCGCACGCATCCGTCCTGCCCTCCCATGGCATAGATACAGCCGCCCAACGTGGCCACACTGACGAAAAGGCGGCGTGAGTGCATGGGAGCGACCTGCAGCCAGCTGCAAGTGACGGGGTTGAACGTGCACACACGTACTGTGCCGCCGCCGACGCAGTAGACCAGACCGTGGAGATAAGCGGTGCCGTGGCCAACCAGGGGACGACGCTCCGCCTCAACGCTCACGTCCATCCATCCACCAGCTCGGATATCGTAAGCCTCCATGACTTTGGTACAATACCAATTGGTGCCTCCGATGGTCAATAGGACCTCCTGGGGCAGGCGTGGGTGCATCAGGGGGTTTGGGAGCTGTTGGAGCCAGGGGGGTTCAGGATGCTGAGGATGAGGGGCCTGCAGTCGTGGCTGTCCCTCACCACAGGGTTGTTCTGGACGTTGTTCAGCAAGTAGTCAGGCCTCATCAAGCCCATGCGAACCTGGGAAGAGACAAGCAGACAGCGGGTACAACTTAGACATTGGTTGTAGACGGTTTCTGTTGCTAGGGAACAGTTTGGACCCAAATGTTTGAGAACCACTGTACTAGGGAACCTAGTGTAGATAATTGACTATATGAAAACATGCTAGGTGTTGTGAAGGGCCAGATTAAACCGAATATATATATTTATTTATATATATATATTCAATTGTATTTGTATATTCTCTAATATTCCCTGATATCCCTTGTATATTCCTTGTACAATATGCATTGAATATCCATTCTAGCCTACTGAACATCCCATAATAGTCTCCATTCTACTATTGGTCGAGACCTTGGTGCCAGGCTGCCATACCCCCCAGACCCAGTTCAAACGTACCGCTCAACATGTACGAACAAGTCCTAGTTCCGCGTAGGAATCTGGCTACCGCACCACTAATGGGACTATTTGTTCATAGTGCGTATATATACTGCGCTACTAAAGTAGGACTTCCTTTTCAGTCCAGTTTCTTACCCTCCAATAGAGTGACAGACGTAAAGCCTCCCCGCGACGCCACGTGTGGGAGTAAGGCCAAGTTCGGCCTACCATCGGTATTGAGACATTGTGTATATTAATATTTGAATAGTCATATTTGGCACTATATCGTCGAGTTGGACGTAGTCTATTAAGCTAATAATAGTCTGTTAATATATAGTGCTTCGTGCGGTGAGAATACTACCGTAGTCAGCACCCCATCGTTTCGGGCAGAAAACTGGCTGTTTATCCAGGATGATCGACCCCATGTGAGATTGCACCCGAGGAGCCCCAGAGCCGACGAGCGAGTGGACCTGTATACCGGATTATTCTACCGACGACAGCCCGCCTTCCCAGGCACGGATTATGCTTTGTATACATTGATTATTCCATGGATAAAGACCCCCGACACTGCCGTGTGTTGGAACCCCCCCCCCTGGAGAGGACGCAAGGTGAGGAGACGCTCTGCAAGACGAGGTCGCTTCACGTCTCTCCTCCGTGGACCGGAGGACGCCGGCCCACAAAGAGTCCATCTGCTTTCATCTGCGGTCCAAGGATCGCCGGCGCATTGAACGGCACTACAGTGGGTTCACCTGGGATACCCTTGGCCGGATGAGGCAGCCGGACTCTACCCCCCCCCCCCTTCCTACTCCTGTCGGCTTACAAGCGACCGGATTAACCCCCCCTAGTGTATCCAGTCTATAATCATTAAAGTATCATTGCTGTTATTCCTTAACTATTCCAGGTCGTATATGTACCACCTGCGCCTTCAGAGATTGGACATTCTCTATTGATATACCGACGAATACTCTTGCCATAAAAGTGCATACTAATTCCCATTCATAAATGTGATTGATTTGATTAAGTGCTTGCTCTACACACCATCGCTGTGTAGAAATAAAGACCTATTTCTAATTCGTACATTTGTGTTGGATCCGTTTCATCTACGTGACAGTGTTCATCATAATATATTTATGCCGAGTACTGGGTGGCCGAATATTAAGTACAAAGGTAGTGGTAGTAAGTATCATATCTAGTAATACAGTCAGGGAATTGTACCCCTCAGTTACAATTGGTCCTTCGAGCCGGAGGGTAATTAGTGTAATATTAATATAGTGTTATTAATATTGAAATGGCCTATGATGAACACTCCACGAAACGATCCTCCTAACCAACGCCCGCAGCGCGAACGACGGCTCCCTCAGTACTTAGAGGCTTACGCCGTCAGTCAACAACCTAGTCTTCTACTAACAGTAAACGCGGTAAAACTAGAAAGTAAAAGTATGTCTAACCCCAACGCCCAGACTACCCCGACCATAGAGGCCCCTACGGGTTCTAATGTAACTGACCAAGTTCACGGTGGGGACCAGTGGGAACCAGACATGACTTCACACCCCGCCAGTACTGAAGAAGTAGTCCCCGATGAGTCCCGGGAGGAATACAACGCTACCGAGAGAGAACTCGGCACGGAAGAAGACGGGGAGAGCACCGTGGAGATAGAGCTCCAAGGCTCCGCAAGGAGTACCCCGAGGGAAGGCTCCCCTATACAACCGCCTTCTCCCAGCGAGGCAGAGAGGACCCTACAGCAGGCCTTCCTCATCAGCCTGAACGCCGCTGCTGAACGCGACCGACTGCAGATCCAGCAGCGGAGCGAAGAAGAGCATATACGTCTAGAAATAAGACGCATTCAGAGGGAAGAGAATGTGGCCCGAGACCGAGCAGACAGCCAGCGAGCAGCTGCTGGTGCTCTACGGGACGCAGAGCGCGACAGACAGCAAGCGCAACTAATAGAACAGCTGATCAGACGGACAACACCCTCTCCCTCCGCCAGAGGCTCCAGGAACTCGTCTAGACACACCTCCAGGGCGGCATCCCCTAGCCGAGTAAACAACCCTGAACTTGACCAACAGACGAGGTCTATACCCCCCACAGACCACCTCCCCCCACCGGTCCAAGCGAGACCTAGCAACCGGGAAGGAGCAGCATATCCTGTGGAGAGGCTAAACCAGAGACTACAAGCACTGGATGACCTAACTGAAGACGAAGAGGAAGAGGAGGAGAACCACGCCCGACGACAGCACAGTACTCTACCGGACCAGGAGGTCCGGTACAGCCCAGGCTATACTCCCGCGGAGCTGCGCTACAGACCCCCGACTCTATACACGGGTGAGCACGACGCACGACCCGCACCGAGGAACAGCACCTGGACAAGCGGGCCATGGTACACTGCCGGTACCAGCCCATACCAAGGAGCGGGAGGAGACTCGCCTAGGAGGCCTCTCCCCCAACGCTCGCCGATGTATCCACAGTCAGCGTCATACATTGGCACGCCTATGGTACCCGACTTCACCCAAGAGAACCGGGCCCAGTATACAGAACTCCGCATGTGTCTGGAGACCATGTTGGTGGATGTATTGGATGAACGCCATAAATACGCCATCCTACTGAAGCACTTAAAGGTACCCCGCGCACATAATATAGCGCTCGCCTACGCGACTTCCACCACCCCATACACAGCAGCGCTGGTAGCATTGGACCAGAGGTATGGGCGCATATGGGATTACGTGATCCAGGAGATCCGACACATCGACCGCTTACCCCCAGCAATAGACAATCGAGCACTGGACGACCTGTCCATCAGAGTGCAGTCCCTGGTAGGGATGTTGGGAGCGCAGAGAGAGAAGGGGAGGCATGAACTTTACGCCAACTCAAATGTGGAAAGGATCTTGGAGAAGCTGCCGCCCGCTCGACAGGAGCGTTTTAGGCGGCAGAGAGACCACCGAGACCCGAATGGCCCCGAACCGAACCTCCTCGATCTAGCGGACTTCCTGGCGAGAGAAGTCAGCAGCCTACGGCTAGATACATTCGGACGGAGCACCCCTGGCTCCAGAGAAGGAACCAGACGACTAAATGATGGAAGAAGATCGGTGACTGTGATGCACCAATCGGAGTCAGTACCGAGCAGCAGGAGCCACAGTACCCCCTCCAGAACGGAGAAGTGGAAGATAGTGTGCCCCTACTGTGAGAAAGAACACTGGCTAGCGCAATGTGACTCCTTCCCCAAGCTGAACGCGGAGGAAGCAAGTCAATGGATAAAGTCCAACAAGCGCTGTTTTCGCTGCGCGCGCTCACACATGGCAGCCGAATGCCGCTTAAAGAAAAGGTGCACCAAGTGCGATGGAGCCCATCTGGACATACTTCACGACAGTAACAGACGGCGCCCTTCACCCGCACCATCCAGCAGCAAAGCGAGCGTCATGTACATCGATCCCGCCAGCAGCAGTGGAGCCCGAGTACTCCTAAAAGTAGTGCCTGTGACACTAAGCTACCAGAATAAAGTCCTGGACACTTACGCCGTCCTCGATGACGGGTCAGAGAAGACCCTTCTGCTCGCCTCCGCTGCGGCCCAGCTAGGGCTGCGGGGAAGCGAAACCCAAATGACAATTCGGACAATAAGACGAGATTTGAAGACGATAAAGGGCGAGAATGTCTCATTCTCTATCGCAGCAAGCGGCCAGCCTGAGCGACGGTACCAGATTACAGACGCTTTCACCAGCCAAGAAATAGGACTGTCGCGGTACACATACCCCGTCGCCAAGCTGATGGAGAAATATGTACATCTGCGCAAGTTACCGATCCCGCTCATAGACAATGCTATGCCGACCCTGTTGATAGGCTCCGACCATGCAGACCTCATTGTCCCGATAGACCGGGTTCATACCGGACCCCGAGGCTGTCCTGCAGCAGTCGAGACCCGTTTGGGATGGACTCTCCAAGGCCCGCTCGCCAAATCTCTCAACCGAAGTACAGCCACTAGATGTCTCCACTCCCGAGTCACAGAGGGAGAAACCGCACTCCTGCAACACGTAGAGCGGTTATGGACCTTGGAACAAATGCCCTTTAAGAACGGAAAGAAAGACATTCGCTCTAAAGATGACATTTACGCCATTCACCTCCTCGAGACAGGGACCAAGAGAGTCCCGGTCAACGGCGTGTTGAGATACGCCACGCCACTCCTGCGGCGAGAAGAAATGCCTACTTTCCACGCCAAGACAGACGCCACAGAACGGTACCTGCTGAACACGGAGCGGCGCCTAGCCAAGAACCCCGCCCAAGAGAGTGTATACCGCGCTGAGATTGAGAAGCTCATCACAGCGGGACACGTCACAAAGATGGACATTAAAGAGGCTGACCAGACCACTGAATCGTGGTACGTGCCTCACCACAAGGTCCATCACAACGGTAAAGACCGCATAGTATTTAACTGCAGCTACCAGATCGGATCCCAAAATCTGAATAAAGAGTTACTGCCCGGTCCCACACTCGGCCCCTCCCTACTCTGCGTTCTACTCCGCTTCCGCCAGGAAAAGGTGGCCATCAGCGGGGACATTAAAGGAATGTTCCTGCAGGTGAGATTAGTAGAGGAGGACAAGCCCCTGTTACGGTTCCTATGGAGAGAGAAGCCAGGAGATGAGCACCCAGCCATCTACCAATGGGAAGTCCTCCCCTTCGGAACGACGTGCAGCCCCTGCTGTGCTACATTTGCACTACAGAAACATGTAGCAGAGGACCCAGCAGCGGACGAAGAGGTCCGACACAGCGTAAAGAACAGCTTCTACGTAGACAACTGTCTACAAAGCCTTTCAACCCAGGAAGAAGCCGAGGCTCTCCTGATTAAACTCCGCGCCTCATTGATCAAAGGCGGCTTTGATCTCAGGCAGTGGGCCAGCAGCGATCCGCAAGTACTGCGCAGCCTCTCCTCCGAGGACAAGGCAGCCAGCAGCGAGACCTGGATGGCTACAATCCCGGGAGAAGCCCAGGAGATGACCCTGGGATTGGTGTGGCGATTCAAAACAGATTCGCTTCACTACAGACACAAGCCCCTGACTACGGAGCAGGGAAGGCCGGCGGCGGCGCCGACCACCAGACGGAGTGTGTACACAACACTCGCCCGACAATATGACCCGCTAGGATGTATTCTACCGTACACCACCAGGGCAAAAATGATTGTACGAGCATTGTGGGACAAGGACCAGGGCTGGGACGACCCCATTCCCGCACACCTTGCATCCACCTGGAGAGAGTGGGAGATGGAGCTCCACTCACTCCCAGGCGTTAATATGCGCCGAAGCTACTTCCCACCCACGGTGAGGCCAGAGACATGTAAAATGGACTTACACGTCTTCAGTGACGCCTCAGAGGTCGCATACGGATCAGTAGCCTACTTGCGGGCCCAAGAAAAGGGGGGAGAGATCTACACAGCATTTGTCCTCGCCCGCTCGAGAATAGCCCCACGCAAGCAACAATCTATCCCACGTCTAGAGCTCTGCGCAGCCCTAGCCGGAGCGCACCTAGCCACGCTCATCCAACGTGAGCTCACCATACCGGTGTCTAGAACAATCCTGTGGTCAGATTCCACGACAGTACTCGCCTGGATCCAATCGGACTCATGCAAGTACAAAGTCTTCGTGGGAGTCAGAGTCACCGAGATTCAAGACTTAACCGAAGAGTTAACCGGAGAAACAGAGTGGCGCTACGTTGATACAAAACAGAACCCAGCTGACGTCATCACCCGGGGGATGCCCCTGGATGACCTCACCCGTCGCAATGTCTACAGTGACGGCCCAGCATTCCTAAAGCTCCCGGAAGGAGAGTGGCCCACGCCTATCCCGAGGGAAGCCAGTCAGGAGGAGGCTGAGAATAAGAAGCCTGTGTTCTGTGGATTGAGCACTGTTATCTCCGCAGACCCCAACACACTCCTGATGGGGCGGCTAGATCCTGCGTTACCCCAGACAATGTACCGGCCTGAAGAAGCGAACGGCCGACGAATGTGGAGGTACAGCCAAGTATTAGCCGACAAGTTTTGGAGCAGTTTCCTACTGCACTACCTACCGTCTCTACAGACCCGCCAGAAGTGGGTAAAGGAGAGAGACAATTTGACAGAAGGAACAGTCGTCATGATTATTGATCAATCACTGCCCAGAGCTATGTGGCCGGCCGGCCGCGTAAGCAAAGTGATCACCGGTGCCGACGGCAAGGTCCGAGCAGCTGAAGTGCTTGTCCAGGGTCGCACTTACACCCGTCCCGTGGCGAGGCTCATAGAACTGCCCCGACTCCCAGACACAATCGATGATGACCATGACCCTATAACCCTATGACTTTGTGAAGTTGACTGACCCCTACAGCAAACCCTTATGTGTAAATAGACAACGCGATTAATCTGTCTCTGCTTAACTGATTAGGTCTGGGACCAATCAGGGGGTGGCTGTTGTGAAGGGCCAGATTAAACCGAATATATATATTTATTTATATATATATATTCAATTGTATTTGTATATTCTCTAATATTCCCTGATATCCCTTGTATATTCCTTGTACAATATGCATTGAATATCCATTCTAGCCTACTGAACATCCCATAATAGTCTCCATTCTACTATTGGTCGAGACCTTGGTGCCAGGCTGCCATACCCCCCAGACCCAGTTCAAACGTACCGCTCAACATGTACGAACAAGTCCTAGTTCCGCGTAGGAATCAGGCTACCGCACCACTAATGGGACTATTTGTTCATAGTGCGTATATATACTGCGCTACTAAAGTAGGACTTCCTTTTCAGTCCAGTTTCTTACCCTCCAATAGAGTGACAGACGTAAAGCCTCCCCGCGACGCCACGTGTGGGAGTAAGGCCAAGTTCGGCCTACCATCGGTATTGAGACATCGTGTATATTAATATTTGAATAGTCATATTTGGCACTATATCGTCGAGTTGGACGTAGTCTATTAAGCTAATAATAGTCTGTTAATATATAGTGCTTCGTGCGGTGAGAATACTACCGTAGTCAGCACCCCATCGTTTCGGGCAGAAAACTGGCTGTTTATCCAGGATGATCAACCCCATGTGAGATTGCACCCGAGGAGCCCCAGAGCCGACGAGCGAGTGGACCTGTATACCGGATTATTCTACCGACGACAGCCCGCCTTCCCAGGCACGGATTATGCTTTGTATACATTGATTATTCCATGGATAAAGACCCCCGACACTGCCGTGTGTTGGAACCCCCCCCCCTGGAGAGGACGCAAGGTGAGGAGACGCTCTGCAAGACGAGGTCGCTTCACGTCTCTCCTCCGTGGACCGGAGGACGCCGGCCCACAAAGAGTCCATCTGCTTTCATCTGCGGTCCAAGGATCGCCGGCGCATTGAACGGCACTACAGTGGGTTCACCTGGGATACCCTTGGCCGGATGAGGCAGCCGGACTCTACCCCCCCCCCCCTTCCTACTCCTGTCGGCTTACAAGCGACCGGATTAACCCCCCCTAGTGTATCCAGTCTATAATCATTAAAGTATCATTGCTGTTATTCCTTAACTATTCCAGGTCGTATATGTACCACCTGCGCCTTCAGAGATTGGACATTCTCTATTGATATACCGACGAATACTCTTGCCATAAAAGTGCATACTAATTCCCATTCATAAATGTGATTGATTTGATTAAGTGCTTGCTCTACACACCATCGCTGTGTAGAAATAAAGACCTATTTCTAATTCGTACATTTGTGTTGGATCCGTTTCATCTACGTGACAGTGTTCATCATAATATATTTATGCCGAGTACTGGGTGGCCGAATATTAAGTACAAAGGTAGTGGTAGTAAGTATCATATCTAGTAATACAGTCAGGGAATTGTACCCCTCAGTTACACTAGGGCTGTACCGAATAGTTTGAAGCTTCGTTCATAATGTTGACATTCAAATTCTAAATCAACATTAAAAATTTTAATAATAAAAAAAAAAAAAAATCTTAAAAAAAGAAAATTATATAGATTAATTTGCCAAGGTATTTTGTGAACCAAAACGACGCCCCTGAATAATTTGTGTTATTGGTCCAGTATTGAGAAAGATCGCTTTAGCCGGCAGCCACAAAGCGGGCTGGAATGTAATTACACGGGGTGAACATGCAAGTCGAGGTACGTCCACTAAAAGTGCTTGTTGTTGCCCCAGACTGTGAAGACTCTTCGACAGTGGCTCAGGAGGTAGAGCAGTCGTCTGGGAATCCGGAGGTTCCCGGTTCGACCCCCCCCCCCCCTAACTGCTCCCGATGTGCAGGTTGGCACCTTGCATGGTTGCCTCTGCCATCTGTGTGTGAATGTGTGAGTGAATGGGTCAAATGTGAGGAACAAGCGCTTTGGATAATTGCAGCCATTTACCATTTATGTCCTTATATCTGGCTCCAACAGAACAGTCTTGTTGAAATACAGAAAGTATAGCATTATCTAAAACATATAAAACAATGTTTTGTGTTTGCGCTAGGGCTGACCCCTATTAGTCGATTAGTCGACTAATCGGTCGAAAGGAGCCGTAGTCGACTGGCCAACCTCTTAGTCGAATATAGATTTTTTATTTTTATTTTTTTAATCATTCTTTCCAAAAGAAAAGAGGCCTAGAAGCATGGCTAACGCTAATGGCACGCATACCAGAGGCTAACTGCCTAAGAAAACAGGCACAGAGGCACTGAAAGAGGATTTCCCCCATCTAATTAACACACTAGACTAGACAAATATCAAGATGTATCCATCAGTGGACCAATTGCATGCTTTTGCAGAGGACAAGAAGCCTTCAGTCGACTCCTTTAGAGATTAAGCACCCCCCACAGCCAAAATCGAATGAAAAAAAAATGTAATTTATTTTTTAAATATTATAAAAAAAAAAAAAAAATTACCAATAGTCGACTAACGGCAAATTTTTGCCAATCATAGTCGACCATCCAAATCCTTAGTCGGGGACAGCCCTTTGCGCATATCTAAATTGTACCAACAAAACTTCGAGCCACACTTCACATAGACTACGTTTGTTGGATAAGGACAGGCTGAGAGCAGACGGATGGAGACACTCGTCTATAACACTGCTCCTTGCGGATCATTGGGTCTGTAGCGATCATTTTGACCCTGATGACTACTGCCAGTCCAAGAGAAGACATACCCTTTCCTAAAGAAAGCTGCTGTTCCACGAGTGGAGAGACCTGCTGCAGACAGAGTGGAGGTAACGTTATTAGCTAAAGTTGTTGTGTTGAGCCAGTAGTACAAAATATCAACTGAGTCACGAGTCACTGATTATAAATATCTATATAGATTTATTTCCCCTTCGCAACTTCTTTTGTAAACATCAGAACCCCCCCCCCCCCCCCCCGGATAAACAGAGGAGAAGAAGCATAAACACAAAGGTCTGTCTCTGTAGGCATCTTTTATGTAATGTTGTTGTTGGGCACATTGTAATCACAATCTGAGCCTGTCAGTGGCAGCTCTTTTACTGGACGTACTTTGACGTGCATGACCCCCCGTGTGATTACATTGCAACCAGTTTTCCGGCTGCCAGCTGAAGCGATCTCTCTCAATACTGTTATTCATTAGACCCCGAATGATCAATTTATTTCCATTAGCCTCTAGTGTCGAGAGAGAGAGAGAGAGAGAGAGAGAGAGAGACAGAGAGACAACAAACTGGGGTGAGTGGGGGGAACATCGGGAGTCCCCCAGTCCTCTGCTCCATTTAGATATGTTGGAAAATAGATAATGTTCCAATATGGTTGCAACTTGCAACCCATGCAGAAATAAACCTCAGTGGTTGTGCGATAATGAACATCTAACCTCATTATTAGGGCATTGTTTTTTGTTGTTTTGTTCTCATTCAGGGGTGGGGGCCTTGTGTCGGAACATAAAAAACATTTTCTGTAGGATTCTCTTTCTCTCTGTCTGTCGCTCTGTAACAGGAAACTACAGTAGTTCATTCTGGCCCCAGGTCCACACCCACCATGATCCCTTGTGCTGATTCATTTAACAGACCGTAGACTAGATCCACAAAGAATGGATTGCACGGAGCAAGTTGCACCCTTACTTACAATTCATTATGAATTGAAAATGGGGGACCCTGGTGTAAACAAGATGAAAGTCTTTCTCTGGTCTGCATCCCCTTAAAAATGTTGTGTATTGAGCCGTACTGTATTATACCCATTCTGCAATCTGTTAATAAAACTTTCATTCAATCAATCAATCTGCACGGTGATTGATTGAATGAAGATTTTATTAACAGTTTGCAGAATGGGTATAATACAGTACGGCTCAATACACACAATTGTTAAGGGGGTGCAGACCAGAGAAAGACTTTCGTCTTGTTTACATCAGGGTCCCCCATTTTCAATTCATAATGAATTGTAAGTAAGGGTGCAACTTGCTCCGTGCAATCCATTATTTGTGGATCTAGCCCTGTGTGTGTGTGTGTGTGTTCCCTTCAATTGCACTGCTGATGATAATATACAGCTCTGTACCAAATCGTAAAGCAGCCACATTACACAATGCCAAGAGTATTTCCCTCCAGTAGCCTTACAGACCAATCACCACTAAGTTCTCCACTTTCTGAAGTCTGAATTATGGCAGAAATGGTACGGAATTGAACCTGACAGCTTCTAAGAGGCATATTGAACTTAATGAGCACGACTCGTGTTCAAGTATTTTGGTCTTAATTTACATTTAGCTGAAAGACACACACGTACGTACACACACACACACACACACACACACATACATACCCACACATACATACCCACACATACAGACAGACACACACACATATTGTGTGGCAGATTTCTCTGTTGAGCAAATGTTCCTCCATTGAGTTGAATTATGATTCGTTGAGTTGAATTATGTTGATAGCAAATTG
>NC_140170.1:162903728-163079336 GCF_963971535.1 Notolepis coatsorum | reverse complement strand
TCTCTCTCTTCTCTCTCTCTCTCTCTCTCTCTCTCTCTCTCTCTCTCTCTCTCTCTCTCTCTCTCTCTCTCTCTCTCTCTCTCTCTCTCTCTCTCTCTCTGTTAATTTTTCATACACTCTCCTCTTCATCTGCTGCCGGATAGGGACGCCGAGATGCAACTTGTACATTATTAATTTTACCGCTTCATAGGAGTGATAGGGGTGTGAAGATAATATGTCATAAAAACTCTCTTAATGAATTAATTAATTGAATGCATTGCATTGCATTTATATAGCGTTTTTTTTAGACACTCGAAGCGCTTTACAATGTTGGGGGGGAGGTTGCCTCCTTCACCACCACTGTGTAGCACCCAACCTTGGGCTACAGGCTCAATGACTGCCGTACACTGGCACCAGGCACACGTCACACTACACAATGGCTGAACGGCTCAGGAGACAGGGATTGATATCAGCCAATAAAGGTGGGGGGGGGGGGCTGATTACGTGGCCTTAATGGCGGAGACCTGATTGGGAATTTAGCCAGGAACGACGGGGAACCCCCTACTCTTTGCGATAGACGCCCTGGGTTCTTTAATGGCCGAATTCAGTCGGGACCTCTGTTTTAATGTCTCATCCGGTTTAACGTCTCACACCTGAGTCAGGAACACACACCGTCTTCACCTGCTCAACAGAGTTATATTCTATATGCAACGTTTCAGTCAGGGATCTTCTTCAGGCCTTGTTCAAAGATGAAATCAAACGGTGATTCAAAATCGATTCTGATTATTTAACCTTCTGTAGTGTGGTAGTGAAAGGGTTAAGCAAAAGATTCAATGCATCATAACATTTTTATAAAAATTTTATTGTGGATTTGTAATAGGAATACAAGTGTTATTGGACCGAGTTGGTTAGCAACAGCTGAATATATAGGATGAAAACCTTGCACAGAGATTTACATTATGTAAATTCAATTCATAAACGCACATGATTAATTTTGATGATCAGTTTTACAGATAGATGCAGTCGGGGGTGACAGTGGTTCAGGAGGTAGAGCGTTCGTCTGGTAATCAGAATGTTCCTGGTTCGATTCCCGCTCCTCCCGGGCAACGCGTTGAAGTGTCCTTGAGCAAGACACTTAACCCCTAATTGCTCCCAATGAGCAAGTTGGCACCTTGCATGGTTGCCTCCGCTGTCTGTGTGAGTTCACGGGTGAACGTGAGTAACTAAATTGTAAAGCGCTTTGGCTAAAAGCGCTATATAAATGCACCATTTACCATATAGAATGAAAACCTTGCACTCTCTGCGGTGGTAGGCGAGTGCTTAGACCTTAAAATTTACCTTAAATGTACGTTTTTGATGTACTATGGGAGAGTGCTTCCGTGGTACCTGAGTAGAATTGTGTTGGCTTGGCTTTATGTGGCCCTGACAGAATGGGCTAAGATAATATATCAATACTGTGGCTGCTGCTGTTCTGCTGCTCTGGTCAAACTGACGAGGAAGCTGCTGATATCCGTTATTAACGGAGCATCTGGTCCGCCCACATGGCCAGCGTGGTCATTTGGATGACGGCCACATGGCAACATGGCATGTTAGGCACCAAAAATAGAAGTCAATAGAGGTTTAGGGACGGCCTGGCGGTTAGAATGACCTTTTTCGTGTCCACCGCTGTGCCCTTGAGCAAGGCACCGAACCCCTGCCTGCTCCAGGGAGGCCACAAATGGTAGACTCAGTAACTCTGACTCCTCCATTGAAATGCATATGCCTGGGAGGAGTGGGAATTGAACCGGGAACCTTCCGATTACCAGACGACCACTCTACCTCCTGAGCCACTGTCTCCCCCACTGGCACCTTGCATGGTCGCCTCTGCCGTCGGTGTGAATGTGTGAGTGAATGGGTGAATGTGAGGGAACAAAATTGTAAAGCACTTTGGATAAAAGCTGCTATATAAATGCACCATTTACCATATAATGTGCGTGTGTTTTACTCAAGAGGACGTATGTTCAAAAGACAATTTCTCAAAGGGGAATTAAGAAAGTAGCAAATTCCTACACGTGTAATCAGGCCAGCCTTGTGGTGAATGGAGGAGAGATTTGATTTGATTTTGATTTTATTACGGATCCCCATTAGCTGGTGCCATGGCAACCAGCTAGTCTTCCTGGGGTCCACACAAAAAAACATACAAAAACAATTATTGCAAAACAGAACGATTAAAAGCCAGTACTCAACATACAATACACAATGAAACTAACAATTAAGATGGCTAAAATTACATGCAAGCAAAGAAACAGAAAACAAAAAAACAAAACTAAATACAAAATACAGCGTTAAATACAATTTAAGATTGTTTTTAAAATTGAATATTTTTAAGAATTGCTTTTAGAATGCTCATCAATGTTACTAAAACATCAATTTCACCATACCTTTAAAAAGAAAAGAAAAAACACACAAAGTAATCGGAAGAAGTTTTGAATAACATGGCTGCAGCTACACTCATGCATGACATATATTAATTTCCTTCCGGATTATGGCTCCTTCGAGTTTTCTTTTTGAAACTGTCCTTGTTTTCCGTCCGTATAATATGTAATGGGATCCTATTCCAGTATGTTATGGCTCTATACATTGCAGTTTTCTTTAGAGCGTTGGTTCTAGGCAGAGGTAGGGTGAAGCGAGACTACTTGAAGCATGTCTGGTATTATGGTCATGTCTATCATTGGTGGATAAAAGCATAGAATACAATTGAGTGGGTTTACCCAAGGTACAAATGTTCTTTAAAAACCTAATCAAACTGCATGCTAGTCTCTCCTCCACCCTCATCCACGACAGTCTAGCATGCATGCAGAGCGGTGGTCCACGCCAGCGGTGCCCACACCACTCATCTGGGTCACGGTGGCTGAGGAAGAAGCTGAACGGGAGTTGAGTCAGAAAGCTGGCTGGAGGGTGTTCGGCGTGGGAGGCTCCACGGTGGGCGGTTCATTCAAGGAGCGCAGGCAGGGGGCTCGTTCTGCCTCTTGAAATGTGGGGCTTTTGTGTTTCGGGAAGATAAAGTGGGATATTATGGTTAAGAGATGTTCTCGTTAGATGTGAATCTCAGCTCGCAAAAAAGCCTCCCATATCTCATACGTACATATAGACATGGGAATAATGATGTCAAAAGTCATTTTTATTCGCCATTTCTTATGTCCCTGTGCGACCCTCCACTACATTCTTCATTTACTACAACGCTCCTTCCTCCCCCCGCTGCATTCTCTTTCTCAGGCCAGAAAGTGACCTAATTGTGTTTTTAATGCACATGTAGGCTGCTACAGTATGCCTGGGAAGCGCTTGTTGAAATCCAGCCATCGTTGGGTACACAGCGCGCTGTAGAGGCCGAGCTCCGCAGCTCCGGAGTCTCCTGTCTGCACAGGAGATGGATGATCTGATGGGTAGGTGGGAGGGAGGTAGGGCTAGCGGTGTGATTCTCTCCTGCACCGAAGGTCCGCGGTGGGAGTGGGCCGGGAGGGGGGGGGGGGGGGGGGGGGGGTAGCGTAGAACCTGGCCCCCTTGAGGAGTCACTTGACAAGGTCGCCTCCTTCCTTTGCCCTGGGCCCTTGTGCGCAGAACTCTTGATTAGTGTCCCTCCCTGGTCTCTTTCTCCCTCACTCACTCACTTTCAATTTCTCTCTCTCCCTCTCTCTCTCTCTGTGGCCTAATGGCTTGCCCAGGCCCGGGCGCCTGCAAGGCCACTCAGAAGGACGGGGAGTTGAGCAGAGGGGGAAAAGGGGCTTTTGTGTTAACGAACCGCCCCAAGCTAATTAGAATCACAGCCAAGCTGGCTACTCTCATTTTCCTGCTCTCCTCCCCTTGGACAAATACGATTTCACCCCTCGGCCGGTTGTAGAATTAATCCAGTTACTGTTCAACATGGAGTGAATAATAGCCACTTATCTGCCAGGGAACACTGTCCAGTGGGGCTCTTGAGCTGAATCCCCCCCCCCCCCCCCCCCCCCCTCCGGCATTTTATGTCACACTAAATCCGTTTTTATAGGCAGCGGAGTTTCAGCCAAAAGTATTGGTGGATACTGGTGGCAGTGAGGTGGCAAAGATCTCTGGAAGGACACCAGTCAGCCCCCACAATGCCTTGCCTGGGTGTGAGGCCGGTTGAGTTCTGCGAGAGAGGAAGTCGGCACCAAACGGTCGTTAAAGAGAGTTTGTCTCTCACTCCCCCAGATGGAGAGTGATTGGTTATCTTTCTCCAAGGAAGTGGCCGCAAAGAGTGTTTTCCTCATATCTGTCTGTCTCTCTGTGTGTCTATCTCTTTCTCCCTCTGTCTCTCTCGTCCCCCGCCCCCCCCCCCCCCCCCCCCCCTCTCTCTCTCTCTCTCTCCACCGTGTCTTCGCTATCAGCTGTTGGGGTGACTCCCAGCTGCCTGGGTGTTGACTCTAGAATGATAGCCATCAGCATTTGCCACATGAAAGGAGAGGAGAGGCTGGCATTCTCAAAAAAGCACATGCAGGGGGGGGAAAAAAGAAGGGAGAGTAATTTTGGGGAGGACACTTGATGTATTTCATTTTCTAGATCATGGGATTCATAATCGGGAATGTTTTGTTTTTAATCCTAATCCTGGAATCACACGAATAGTTTACTTCCCTGGCCGGGCTTGAAGAATCATGGCGTATGATAAGAACCTTTTGAGGCACCGAAACTTTCCTTCATATTTCAGATTGGTCGTTGGCCTCAGGGGGGCCGCGAGTATACACAGTGTCTCTCATCCTGTGCTTTGATGGGGCACAAAGGCCCTGATATGCTTATGCATACTTTGGAGGGGAGTAAACCTGCTTGGCTCACTGTCTAAAATTACCAAGCGGAGATTCTCTGTGCATGCCAAGAGTCAGTCAACGCTATCTGTGGCATGTCCCTCAAGCTGCCCACTGCTTCCCCCCCCCCCCCCCCCCCTATGTGTCAGGGGGACTTCAGCTTGGCATTTAAAGCAGCTCTCTACAGGTCTCAGACCAGCTCATTGGGGGGGGAAAGGGTATGGCTCAAAACGGGGAACGACGGGTCCCGAACCAGTTGACCCGTTCCGTGGTAGTCGCGGAGTGGCGGGGGGGGTGGGGTGGGGCGCTGTCACTCAGGGTTCCTCGTAAAAGCCTGTGGATAAGGCCCTAAGTACAGACTGGTGCGTAATTGATACTCTTGTGTTTGTAAAGGGGCTGGGATTATATGTTCTTGTGTGCCGCGCGCCCGAGACGTAGCGAGAGTCGCCAGAGCCACGTGTGAGAGGGAAATCCAGGCCAGGGAAGCGGCTTTCGCTAAAAACAAAAACCGGACCTCTAGGCTAACCGTAGGAGGTCTGAGGAGCTGTGTCCCAAAAGGACAGAGGAGACTGCGGTGCCATCCTCGGAACCCAAGGAGGCTATCGGGAGCCGCTGGCTGTTGTTGTTGTTGTTGTTGTTGTTAGCAGCCTGAGATGCCTCTTCCGCATAGAACCTCCACCCTTTACTTCAAAGCAAGGCTTGCTTTCCTCTCCCCTTTCTTGTATTGTGTGTTGTTCGCAGGGACTTTGAGAAAACAAATAAACAGACGAAGACCAATCTTGATTTACTTATTCGCTAACCTACTTCCACTCTATCCGCTGTCCAAGTTTCTGCTACGTGTGGCTCGCCAGCGAGCTCTCCATTTTGTTTAGCCTCTGACTTTTTCCGCTTCCCTCTTTTTGACGCAAATAATTAGCTGCAGCAGTGGGACATTGTTTAACACTCCCGTACTAATGAACACGCACAGATAGCATTACGGGGCTTACAGCCATGCGAGTGTTTGAGAGATTATAAGTAGGGGGACCAAAATAGCCAAAATGGCCGGTAATCTGTCGGAGAACAATCGGGGTATTTATCCTGTCACACCTAATGGTTGGGCTGACTGACTCGACTTGTAAGCCATATCAATAGCAGCCCCCCTGCCTGGCGGTTTACGACTGCATGAGCTTTTACAGTTGTATGAGGAAATAATTTTAATGGCTTAGTTTATGGCTTTGTTTATGGACATGGGTCTATAGAAGACATTTGACCCTGAAGGACTTGGAATGTGTTTTTTTATTTTCTTTAACCATCTTCCCCCCCTTGCTACAAAACAGAAAAACCTTCAATGTTTAATGTGCCTTACTTTGGCCCTGAAAAGACACCTGAAGTGTCCTTGATTTATTCCGTCCAGCAAGCTGTGAGACAGGCACACCACGTATAAAGCTCCATGGTTTACACTGTTATCCAGTCACATTAAGACATTATCAGAGATATACAATTATGATTAATAAAAAAAAAACTTAGTTGGCTAAGTAACAGCAGGCAATTAGATTAGATTCAAATGTATTGTCATCATACAGCACAAAACAAAAAGAAGTTTGGCATCCAACCAGAGTGCAAATGTATACAGTAAAGTGCAATAGGTATATACAATGTACAGGTGATTAAACTGAAGTATAATATAAATGAGTACTACAGAGTAATAATGCTAATCAGATGTATGTACAGCACAGGTATAAAGATACTATGGTAAGTCATACTGGCCAGCGGTATAACTAAGAGTAGGTAAGGGATATATACAGATATAGTACAGGTGTGTAAAAAACATTATATGCAGGTATTCAGTAAATATATATATTTATATATGTTCCTCTCCCCTCAAAGTATGCCACAATGATGTGGAACTCCCCCCCCCCCCCAAACAGTGAAGGAATGTGAATGTCCTGATGAATTGAAAATGGGGGACCCCGATGTAAACGAGACGAAAGTATTTTTCTCGTCTGCATCCTCTTAGCAGTTGTTTTGTATTGAGCTGTACTGTACTGTATTCTGCAATCTGTTAATACAGTTTTCAATCAATCAATCGTGTATTGTACATACTATCATATAAGGTTATATGGGTTATATGCAAGTATATAAATACTTAGGTATATAAAATTATTATATGCAGGAATATTTAGGCAGATGTGGATGTATATATATATAAGTAGTTCTGATTACAGTGGGCAGTTGTGGACAGTGAAGGCAGTATAGACGGGTATAAATTGAGTATAGGCAAGAGTTCAGAGTTCGTACAGTATTATGTCATACAGTATTATTTAGGCTAAATACCTGCCTCTTCATTAATGGTTCATAAGTAGCCAGCCTGAAACAATTGTGAGGGACCTTCACAAATAATGGAGAAATCGATTTATGACCCCTCTAATTCCATTCTACACATGATGTATTTGATACAATGGCCTTTTCATTGGTCTGTAAGCCTATTCTCTTTTCTCCTGGTAATGTCCATTTCTTAATATGTTAAATAGCACCATACTGTTTGCAGGGGACATGTCCCCCCCCACAGGACAGTGTCCCGCGGCTCCTCTCTGCCCGCTCTACCCGCTCTCCTGCCCCGCTCTGCTGAGCTGATTGGCCCGGGGCAGTTGATTCAAGGGAAGTCGTTTAATTTACATGCAAATGTTGCAAAACACCAGTCATTCACGCCGCTAATTATACCAATGTTAGGACGGTGACTCGCTGACATCACACACCAGCCTATTAGCATGAGAGAGAGCTGAGCTGAGAGAGAGGGAGAGGGAGAGGGAGAGGAGGAGGAGGAGGAGGAGGGGGGGGGGGGTTGTGTTTGAGAGAAGGGAGAGAGAAGCTCCGCTGTTCAGAGGGGGAGTCACAAGCGAGCGGAGTCCGTCTGCATCAGCGCTCCTCCGTGTTGTTTATGCGCCGAGAGATCCCCAACAACATGGATCTCCATGATTTAACTATCTAGCATTGTTTGCTTCGCCACCGAGGGGGAGATCAGATCCCCGTGTTATTCGTTTGGATTGCAATAAACTGGATTTTCTTTTTTTTTACGCACTCATTTGGACACACCGGGACAGGAATTTGTGTATTTTTACGCACGTTTAAACTTGGCTTTTCTTTACACTGTCCTCATTTCACTTCCAAGAATCCGGGCGCTTGATGAATGTGTTTGCGGAGAGAGGGGCTTTTTTTGGGGGCTTTTTTTTGTCCTGCGGGCGGCCGGAGCCAAAGACGCACAGAGTAGTGAGAGAGAGAGAGTCTGGTGTTTCGTGGCTAAAGCTGTGGCACCGGGCTGCTGGTGAGACACAGAGAGAGAGAGAGAGAGAGAGAGCCTGCGATGAGGAGAGCTTTTCAAACTGGCAACGCTGCTGACGGCGGGGCTGTGAGCTCCAGGACCCAGGCTCATACTTCATAAGAAGGTAATAATATAATAATAACTCACTTCATAAGAAGGTAATAAGCACAGAGACCAGACTGCTGTCTGTCGCTCCTCCTTTTGGCTGCTTATCTCGCTGCGTATTCGCATGGCTGGGTTCTGATTCGACCTTCGATGCCCCCATGGTTGTTTGTTTAGGGTCTAAAACTCGAAATCGACATTTAAAAAAATACATGCAGCATTAATGGTTGATCCCTCTGTGTGAAATGCACAGCAAACGCGCTGAACGTGCACTATTTTCGAAAGGCTTGCCTGCAGGCTGCACGCAAACTGCTGCACACAGGTTTCCATTCCAAGAGAAAGTTGGGTATAGGAACTTCCACTTATTCAACATTTAATATCTTTTTGATTGTCGGAACGAGAATGTAGCCATACAAATGTTTACAAGTGGATCGTTTTTTTAAAACGACCTCGCGTTATACTAGCCTTCCTCCCCCTCTGCCCGTCTGAGTAATGGACGTGGATTTCTCTCTCTCTCCCTCTCTCTCTCTCTCCCTCTCCCTCTCCCCCTCTCTCGATGGGACAGTGCGGTGGTCAAGCTGAGCCATTGCTTTCCATCCGAACGGATTACTCTTTGTCGTGAAGCCTCTGTGGGTTATTATGCCTTCCGTGGAGAGATTGATTGAGTCTGTATGGGTCAGTTTGGATGGATTAGCATATGAACGGACCTAACCGTGGAATAATGAATAATGGTGGGACTTCAACAGCTGGCTGCGGAGTCAATGGGCAGGGGCTTGTCCTCGGAAAAGTAGCCTAGGAATTAAACATTAACAAGAGTTTACAGGCTGCTCGCTATTTTATTTCTGAAGTATATAGTTGCTTCTGGGAAAAAGATGGGTTTACAGGCCTCTCCTTGACATTCCATTCTTCCACCGATGACCGACACACGCAAAGTTGAGTTAAAAGCAGAATACTCTGGCTTCTCCCAAGTGACACCTCAGGCATTCCTTATCTGCTGTTTGTTAGTAAACCTGCTGAGGATTTGCACAGATGGCTCACAAATCCCAGAGAACTGATTGCCAGTCTCTCTCTCTCTCTCTCCTGTGAACAGTCTAGCTCTTGGTTTTTGGTTGATTCACTGATCTGAATTGGAGATGGTCCCAGAAACGCGTCCCCTCCTTGACTCTTCTTCCTCGTCAATTCCCCGTACGACGTTGCTGCTGTGTATACTACTAAGCTAGTGGAACAAGTCGGTTCAGAATTACTAATGTGATCCAGTCTCAGGCAGAACCGGTCATAGCTGAAAATCATCCCCCAGTTTGATGTTACATAAATCTCTTTCTCTGCCACCCCTTCTCTCTCCCTCTCTCTCTCTCTCTCTCTCTCTCTTGCTTTCTCTCTCTCTCTTCCCACACACAACCTGTACAATTCAATGAGATAGAACGGGGAGCTCGTGAGACGCACACATTTCTATTTCTCACTGTAGCAGGGGGGGGGGACTTGGATACCTCGTTGGTCCACCTCTGGCAAGTTGACAAACTGCTCTGCTTTACACATTCAGTGGTTGTGTCTTAGTTCTGTGTGTGTGTGTGTGTTATCTCACACCTCTGTGTGGTACTGTAAGATTCAGATTCCCTGCGGCAGGTGGGGGCGTATATAGACCTAATCTCCATCAGAAGGGGCATATTGTATCTGGTCCTACTGTATAGATAATTGGCTACTGATGGAAGACTCCTTTTGATCGGGCTTGATTTCTTGTTGGGAAGAGCTCCAATCCACTTGGATTGGCTTAAAGGAATATGCCACTTTAATGGAATGTCAGCAGCCTAAAGACGTCATCTACACGTGAGCTGGTGACCACTGCTGTCCCTGTTCTTGACCGTCAACCATTCCTCCTACTAGGTGCCAGGCTCATCAAATATGTCATGTCTACCTACCTGTGTGTTATTTTTTAGCTAACGTTGCCATTTTCAAATGATCATAGTAAAGGAACTAGGCCTACTCCGTCCTCACCTGAGGTGTAGTTTGACTTCTCACAGAATGTTTAGAATCTTTATTCCCACTCTCCTATAGTCGTCGAACGTCTCAAACAGGAAGAAAACAAACCGGCGCTATATCTAGGGATGGGTACCGAATTCGGTACTTTTGAGGTACCGAACCGAAACACGTCGGTACTACCGAGTAGCGAATCAAGTGAGATACCGAAAAAAATTACTTATTTTTTTTAACTTTTTTTTTTAACTTTTTTCTTTTCATGTCAAAGTTCACACGCACAATATATGCTTACCTAGGATTTGACTTGATTCAACAACAAAGCAGTCGGAGCAATGACGAGCTGAAAACTGTCGAAATTGTAGTTATTTGAAGTTTGGATTTTTTTTTTTACGACTGAGGTAAATTAAATTTCTTGAGACTAAAGTACCGAAAAAAGGTACCGTTGGGTACCGGTATCGATTCACAGGTACCGGTACCGGTATCGGTTCAAATGTGAAAGGTACCCATCCCTAGCTATATCGTTGCTTGTATTGTCATGTTTAATAAATAATTATTATATATGATCATTTCCCCAACATTTAAAAAAAAGTCTCTTTTTATAAATAAGTGCCGAAAATGAGTTGGAAAGAAAGGGGTTTAGGTAGGAGGCTGTGGTGTCCAGGCGTAGAGGCGGCTCTGTGAAGGAGTGTTTTCTTCCAGCAAGGCACTATGTAACCGTGGGTAACCACTCTCCAAACATTCCACCTAAGGCAAAGATACACAGCTCACTCAGACCTACAACAAATCAGCTGGATCTGCTTTTATTTTTCTACGGAAATAAATCCGTAAACACGCATCAAATGCCAAAACAAACTCGTGCATCTGACTCTTGGTTTTATTTTCAGTTTTATTGATAGCTGCACAGCAGTAGTTCATACTTCTGTAGTATGATATTTAGATTGGGTCCACAAAATGAATGGAAGTGAATGAGGAGCCTGCCACCTGAGAGGAATGGTGGTGTTGACGGCGGACAACAGGGACAGCAGTGGTCACTCACTAGCTCACCTGTAGATTGTTATAGATGGAGGTAAGACTGCTCAACCTTGACAAGTTCTACTAAAGTGAAATATCCATTTTAAATCCCACCCTGGTCTGCACATAAACCATTGCATACCCTGACTAGAATGAGAGAGCTAGGCAACACCCAAGCTACTACAGCACGCGTTGACCTGCAAAACCACCTCCAGTCATGTGTATTTAGGAGAATACCAAAGAGACTCATATCCAAGTAGACCTCACCCCCCCCCCCTCAAATTTCCCCAAGGGGACCAATAAAGGAGTATCTTATCTTATCAGCCTTGCTCACGTCCGTCAGTCAGAAATCTAGTTGCTTGTCGTATTGGCCCTCAGTTCTTTATTCAACAATGGTTAAACCTTTGACCTCAGTCGGCGCCGCCGTGATTCTTTTGACTTGTTTGAAATTAATTCAATAGTGCTTGTCCCTCAGCTGACAACCTATCCACCAAATTGCACAAGAAATGTCAGTATACTATGTCCGCACTGCAGTTATGGACAGACACACAAAGAGGCGAGGGCTTACAGTACCCTCTCATGCATTGAAAAGTGGATCTAATTAAGGTTATAAAAAAGAAAAGGACTTTAAACAAGAGGTGTAGGCCTTGAATCATCGGAATTCCAACAGCAGTTTCAACAAGTCTTTGAGAACAGCCAGACGGAAACGTCCATCAATAAACAAAAGGCAGAGAAAATAATCTGTTGTCTTCTTTTCCACAAACTTCACTTCCAGAGAAAACAAAAGCAGACTGAGCTGCTATTTGCTTCCAGCTGTTCTGCCTACCATCCAGATCTTTCTCATCTTCATCTCTCTTCTCTTCATCATCCTCATCTATCCATCCTGATCTCTCTTCATCCTCATCTCTCTTCTCTTCATCCTAATCTCTCATCTCTTTATCCTCATCTCTCTTCATCCTCATCTCTCTTCATCCTCATCTCTCTTCTCTTCATCCTCATCTCTCATCTTTTTATCCTCATCTCTCATCTCTTTATCCTCATCTCTCTTCATCCTGATCTCTCTTCTCTTCATCATCATCTCTCTTCTCTTCATCCTCATCTCTCTTATCTTCATCCTCATCTCATCATCCTGATCTCTCTTATCTTCATCCTCATCTCTCTTCTCTTCATCCTCATCTCTCATCTCTTTATCCTCATCTCTCTTCATCCTGATCTCTCTTCTCTTCATCTCTCTTCTCTTCATCCTCATCTCTTCATCCTCATCTCTTCACCCTCATCTCTCTGCATCCCTCTTCATCCTCATCTCTTCATCCTCATCTCTTCTCTTCATCCTCTCTCTTCATCCTTATCTCTCCTCTCTTCATCCTCATCTCTCCTCTATCCATCTTCATCTCTCCTCTCCTCTCCTCATCCTCATCTCTCCTCTGCAGAACTGGCATTTAAAGATGGGATTTTAAATCTGTCCGCTCCGCGGTGATGCCATGATGGAAAAGCTGCCGCGGTTCTGGGATTGGCTCAGGAATGAGTGCAGGGGGGGTTTTCTGGTGGATTCCGCCTCAAACCTACCAAGGCTCTGCTTCCATGACTGGTTTTGGGATAGAGTTTAATAACACAGGTCTTTTCTTTCTTGGTTGGTTTGGAGGGTGAAGACAGTCGAGAGTTTTTCAAGCATTTTCTTTGCAAAGATAATTTGAGCAGGGCTGTGAACTTGTTGCAAGTCCTCTGTTAACCCTTGCACATGGTCTGCTAGGTGAAACCGCCTGGTGCTGATTTGTCTCGGGGGAGTGTCAGACGATGTTTAAAAATGACTCGTTTGGGCAAAAACGCACGTTGAGGTGTGTTGGTAGTCTCTGTCTAAAACCACTAAACCAAGTGTGTGTCCGGCTGTTAGGCACCCTATCAGGACCTAGTTAATGATCTAAACAAGCCTGTTGCCCTGGTTACAGGATTAATACAGAGGGACAGCACCATGATAATTAACCCAACGTGGTGAATGATTGCCCGCTGGCATCACAGTCATGGAGATTACTGTCAGCCAAATACACCCCTAGTCTAAAGAGAAATCCCCCAAAAACCTCATGTTCCTCTCGACCAATGGAAACGCCCAGAGGTTACGTTTCCCTGGGGAGGAAAGACCAATCGCCTTTAAAGAGGAAGCTGTCCACTTGGCTTCCTCTGTTGTAGCTTTCGGAGTCGTTTATGAGGCGCTGGTGATGTACTTGACTTGTGTTACCAGAGCGGCCGGTCTGTCCTAATTGAAATCATGTAGACGACGAGGAGAAACACGGCTCTGCGTTTCACGGGGGAAATCCCAGGCATGCGCTCGGCGCTCGCTGTAAATCAGAACGAGTGAAGGAACCACAGAGGCCCCCGCAGGCTACAGCTCTGCCAATCCTGATGTCGGGAGATCAGATGTTTTGTTAGGTGAATAATCACTGAAGGATGTTGATCTGGACAGAGGAGAGAGAGGGAGGGAGAGAAGATGGAAAGAGAAAGAGACTCGTGGGACAAAACGACGATCCAGTCCATATTTTACCCTTACAACAATTAATGAGTATATGCTATTGTTTTTGGCATATACTGAGTCATGTTTTTAAGCCTTTTAAAAAAGGCCACATAATGATAGTCTTCAGAATGATATGGGGAATGGTGTTCTTCAAATTTGTAGTGGTGATGGTGTGGGGGGGGGGGGGGTCTCTGAAATAGCTTGAAGGTCTGAAGGCCTTAAATTCATCTTGGCTCATGGGTTTTTCGCTCGTAATAACCATAATTGATTTTGACATTATTGCCCTAAGGGCTATTATTTCATCTTGTTACTGCGGTAGAGTGACATCAAAACAGAGTGATACATCTCAGCATTTTAAATCACAATACTTAGAGGACTATTTTTTTTCCCCCCCGGCAGACTCTCTATACGTCTGGAATCATAGTGATTGATTTACGTGAGTTGTGGTTTGTTGTTAGGCTCCTCCTCCCGGCTGCAATTCAGACCTGAAAATAAATGTAATTGAAACAATGTCGCAAAAAGTTTCTCATATAGTAGAGTACCCCTTTGTTGGCGCTGTGCCTCAAAACATTTGTGTTTCCTGTTCTCTTGATTCATGTAAAGGTACCCAAATTGGTACAGATTGATCTAGCGTGAATCGGTACTCTGTAGTACCGATTGTAATTCGGTCGGTATACCCTTAATAGTACTGAGTTCGGTACCCAACCTTATTGAGGTCTTTTAGACGGACACTGCGCTCAACTGCAGCCAATTCGAGCACCAAAAAAAAAAACACAACTCTCTTTCGATAGTGGTCCAAAGTCCTCCAGACCTTGTTCGGAACCGGTTAATAATATCATGCCAGATAACGCAGGGTTTTAGGTTCAAACTAAACCATTATCCTTAAGAATCACTTGGCAGATTGTGGCTCGATATTGTAATAAGGCATTGTGTGTGTATTGTGTTGTCATCACTCTCCCAGGGGTTCTGTGTTCTCAGGCTCCTCTACAGCCCACCTCATACATCTGTAGAATGCAGGCCTGTGTGGTGGGGAGGTGGTGGTGGTCTGTCCTCCTAGCAGCCTGTGAGGTGGTGGTCTGTCTGTCCTCCTAGCAGCCTGTGAGGTGGTGGTGGTCTGTCCTCCTAGCAGCCTGTGAGGTGGTGGTCTGTCTGTCCTCCTAGCAGCCTGTGAGGTGGTGGTCTGTCTGTCCTCCTAGCAGCCTGTGAGGTGGTCTGTCCTCCTAGCAGCATGTGAGGTGGTGGTGGTCTGTCCTCATAGCAGCCTGTGAGGTGGTGGTGGTGGTCTGTCCTCATAGCAGCCTGTGTGGTGGTGGTGGTGGTCTGTCCTCCTAGCAGCCTGTGCGGTGGTGGTGGTCTGTCCTCATAGCAGCCTGTGAGGTGGTGGTGGTGGTCTGTCCTCCTAGCAGCCTGTGTGGTGGTGGTGGTCTGTCCACCTAGCAGCCTGTGAGGTGGTGGTGGTCTGTCCACCTAGCAGCCTGTGAGGTGGTGGTGGTCTGTCCTCCTAGCAGCCTGTGAGGTGGTGGTGGTGGTCTGTCCTCCTAGCAGCCTGTGAGGTGGTGGTGGTGGTCTGTCCACCTAGCAGCCTGTGAGGTGGTGGTGGTCTGTCCTCCTAGCAGCCTGTGAGGTGGTGGTGGTGGTCTGTCCTCCTAGCAGCCTGTGAGGTGGTGGTGGTCTGTCCTCCTAGCAGCCTGTGAGGTGGTGGTGGTCTGTCCTCCTAGCAGCCTGTGAGGTGGTGGTGGTGGTCTGTCCTCCTAGCAGCCTGTGAGGTGGTGGTGGTCTGTCCTCCTAGCAGCCTGTGAGGTGGTGGTGGTCTGTCCTCCTAGCAGCCTGTGAGGTGGTGGTGGTGGTCTGTCCTCCTAGCAGCCTGTGAGGTGGTGGTGGTGGTCTGTCCTCCTAGCAGCCTGTGAGGTGGTGGTGGTGGTCTGTCCTCCTAGCAGCCTGTGAGGTGGTGGTGGTGGTCTGTCCTCCTAGCAGCCTGTGCGGTGGTGGTGGTCTGTCTGTCCTTCTAGCAGGAATGTGGTGTGAAATGTGTTCCTTCAGGTCCACTCTGCATTCCTCCAGGCTATTTATACCCTCTCTATCTCCAGGCCTGGTCGCCCATCTGGAGGCAGAATCAAGTGTTAAGCACCCGGCACTGTGTCAAAAGAGTGGGAGGTGTGTGTGTGTGTGTACGCGCGGTTAATCTTCTTTAAAATAACATGTTTTTAATTTGAATTTTTTTTTGCTTTTGGTGCCAGTTCTCATTGGAATTCTGGTGGGTGGGTGGGTGGGTGGGTGGGTGGGTGGGTGTGTGGGTGTGGGTGGGTGTGGGTGTGGGTGTGTTCGTCTGTGTGCTTATTTGTGTTTTCGTCTTACTATGCTTATAAATAAAAATGTAAGCTTTGTAACTTTGAATTAGGGGTAGCATTTTGGTTTAGGGGTATCGTTAGGTTTAGGGGTAGCGCCAGCGTTTCGGGGTAACGTTGGGGTTTAGGGTAGCGTTAGGGTTTAGGGGTAAAGTTGGGGTTTAGGGTTAGGGTTTAGGGGTAGCGTTAGGGTTTAGGGGTAGCGTTAGGGTTTAGGGGTAGCGTTAGGGTTTAGGGGTAGTGTTAGGTTTAGGGGTAGTGTTAGGGTTTAGGGGTAGCGTTAGGGTTTAGGGGTAGCGTTAGGGTTTAGGGGTAGCGTTAGGGTTTAGGGGTAGCGTTAGGGTTTAGGGGTAGTGTTAGGGTTTAGGGGTAGTGTTAGGTTTAGGGGTAGCGTTATGGTTTAGGGGTAGTGTTAGGGTTTAGGGGTAGTGTTAGGTTTAGGGGTAGCGTTAGGGTTTAGGGGTAGCGTTAGGGTTTAGGGGTAGTGTTAGGGTTTAGGGGTAGCGTTAGGGTTTAGGGGTAGCGTTAGGGTTTAGGGGTAGCGTTAGGGTTTAGGGGTAGTGTTAGGGTTTAGGGGTAGTGTTAGGTTTAGGGGTAGTGTTAGGGTTTAGGGGTAGTGTTAGGTTTAGGGGTAGTGTTAGGGTTTAGGGGTAGTGTTAGGTTTAGGGGTAGCGTCAGGCCTAGGTTTTATGGGTAGTGTTAGGGTTTAGGGGTAGCGTTAGGGTTTAGGGGTAGTGTTAGGGTTTAGGGGTAGCGTTAGGGTTTAGGGGTAGTGTTAGGTTTAGGGGTAGCGTCAGGCTTAGGTTTTATGGGTAGCGTTAGGGTTTAGAGGTAATGTTAGGGCTAGATTTAGACTTGGGGTGAGGTTAAGATCAGGCTATTAGGGGATTATAAATAAAAGAGATAGCATAATATGTGAGATCGCATAATTATGTATGTGCTGCGATTGTCCTAACGTGTGTGTGTGTGTGTGCGCGTGTGTGTGTGTGATCGCCCTTAATCACCCATACATTAGTAATGATGGTGAGTGTGGAGCAGCTATAATTAGGGGGCCTCCTCGCTGCGTGGCCCCAGGCTATAGCATCACACCAGCGGGAGAGGGCTCTGCCAATCTGCCCTCTCCCTCCTGGACGCCTTGACAGCAGCTTGATGTCTTCAGTCTGCCTCCCTCTCCCCGTATGCCACTAACCGTCGGCATCAGTATTCATGGGAGTCACTTCTGGATATTTAATGCAACGCGTTAATATTCGGGGGAAGCCTTCGTAGCTTGCAGCAACACCGGTTGATTGTCCTTGCTCAAGGGCACACGAAGAAGATGCTGGGGTGTGCTGTTCTGCTTGACGTGGTGCTCTGAGCCAAGAGACGAGCCAGTGATCTGTCTGTGCTTCTCCTCCGGCTGAAGAGATCCTCAAGTGGTGATGGAGAATCCTTCCACCTTAAAGGATAATGTCGGTTATTTTGTACCTCCACTCCGGTTCTCCATCGTCTGGCAGCGTCATGCTGGTTGATTCCCGGAACAGAATCCAGTCTGACGGGCTGTTGTTGTTGTTGTTGAGTGAGTTGTGGTTCTGTTGTTGTTGTTGAGTGAGTTGTGGTTCTGTTGTTGTTGGTGAGTGAGTTGTGGTTCTGTTGTTGTTGTTGAGTGAGTTGTGGTTCTGTTGTTGTTGAGTGAGTTGTGGTTCTGTTGTTGTTGAGTGAGTTGTGGTTCTGTTGTTGTTGTTGAGTGAGTTGTGGTTCTGTTGTTGTTGAGTGAGTTGTGGTTCTGTTGTTGTTGTTGTTGAGTGAGTTGTGGTTCTGTTGTTGTTGTTGAGTGAGTTGTGGTTCTGTTGTTGTTGTTGAGTGAGTTGTGGTTCTGTTGTTGTTGTTGAGTGAGTTGTGGTTCTGTTGTTGTTGAGTGAGTTGTGGTTCTGTTGTTGTTGTTGAGTGAGTTGTGGTTCTGTTGTTGTTGAGTGAGTTGTGGTTCTGTTGTTGTTGTTGAGTGAGTTGTGGTTCTGTTGTTGTTGAGTGAGTTGTGGTTCTGTTGTTGTTGAGTGAGTTGTGGTTCTACTTCTGTTGTTGTTGAGTGAGTTGTGGTTCTATTGTTGAGTGAGTTGTGGTTCTACTTCTGTTGTTGTTGAGTGAGTTGTGGTTCTGTTGTTGTTGTTGTTGTTGTTGTTGTTGTTGTTGTTGTTGTTGTTGTTGTTGAGCGAGTTGTGGTTCTGTTGTTGTTGACTGAGTTGTGGTTCTATGAGCTTGAGTCAGCAGCTTTCTGTACGGCTCTGATCCACTGCATGGCAACAAACACAACATGGTTCAGAAGGTCCTCAGAATTTACAAGTTAGGTTCTGGAAGGTATACACTGTATACAGAATATAAAGGTATACATATAGAATATAAAGGTATATACACTGTATACAGAATATAAAGGTATACATATAGAATATAAAGGTATATACACTGTATACAGAATATAAAGGTATACATATAGAATATAAAGGTATATACACTGTATACAGAATATAAAGGTATACATATAGAATATAAAGGTATATACACTGTATACAGAATATAAAGGTATACATATAGAATATAAAGGTATATACACTGTATACAGAATATAAAGGTATACATATAGAATATAAAGGTATATACACTGTATACAGAATATAAAGGTATACATTGATTGTATACAGAATATAAAGGTATACACTGTATACAGAATATAAAGGTATACACTGACAGTATACAGAATATAAAGGTATACTGTCATGGATCCATGCAAATGGATTTTTACTATACCGTCGTTCAGGATATGATATGATATGATACATTTATTTATATTGCGCCCCTCAATCAATAGTTACATCGGCCCGGGGCGCATCCCGGGAGAGAAAGAGAAACAAACAAAAAAGACGGGAACAATACGAAAAACAGACGAAATATACAGGCAGTCCAACCAAGCAGATAGAGAACAGACCGACATAATACACCACACACACAACAATACAAAAAAAACTAGCTTATGGATTGTTTATGACATATCATAAAATATATATATACATACTGTATATTTCTAAGTTAATAAATCTTGTATTACAAGATAAAGACATAAGATTACTACAGTCACGACATACTGTTATATACCGTCAACTCGATATCGCCCAGCCCTGGTACGAAATCTTTTTACATTTAAGCACAGAAACACTTACGTCGCCGATCGACAAAAAAAAAACGCTTTCATCAAAACATTGTCACAACAAGCAATTCGCCGTTCAGGGAGCCGTCCTTTCCTCCAGCGACAGATCCTCCACCAGACCCGTCTGTCATTCTGTCAGGCCGTTGTCCTCAGCGTCCTCCTGCTACTACCACTGGGGCCGCCCGTCACCCGGAGCCCACAGCAGCAGCCGCCTGTCTGTCTGAGGGGGTTAATGGGATTGTCCCCTGCTTTGAGCCGCCTGAGGGCCCCTGGAGGCTAGTGGGGTGTGAGTGACCTGCCGGCCGCCCAGCGCACCGGGGCCCGAGCTGTCGAGGACGGGAGGAGAGATCCTGACGCCAGCGACTGTCGACAACATCGGTATCCGTGGCAGTCATATATCTGGATACGTCATGCATTCTTATTGTGTTCCTGTTCAGTGTCTCATACATTCAGTGTCTCCTTCCTGAGCAGTTCGCCCGCCGTTGCCTTGACCAACAAAACCTTGCATCTTCAGTTTTTTAGTGTGATTTCACATTTTGGCACAGTCTCTCTCGTCGTGTGCAACATTTTTTATCACCACCATAGCACACATTCACATAACCAACCCATTCAGAATAGTACTAGCTACGCTGTTGACCAGTAGTAGTCATACTGTCATTGTTTATTATACTACAACTCTGTACATCTTATTAGCTTCTTAGTAGTACTAATTTTGTATATTTTGTACCCAGCTTAATCGCCTGTACATTGTATTGCTGTTGCACTTTACGGTTAACTTACATTTGCACTCTGGTTGGATCCCGAACCTCTTTTCGCTTTACTGTACGTCTTGTGCTGTATAAATAATGAGGATACATTTTAATCTAATGTGAATGATAAACACTATAAACCCTCATACTCCCTTAATCTAGACGGCAGTGGTTTGAATATGAACCCGATTGTCTTGGCCTACAGTACAACACTATATATTTTGTCAAGATAGTTGAACACTCAACTTTCTGTTTAGATTGGACCGTGTCTCATATTTTCATGTGTTTTGCTTACATACCATTACATATTTATGGGTTTCTGTGTTTTCCCAACCCTGTCGGGTGCATGCTCTCTATATATATAAATGGAATAATGTATAGAGCAGACGTTCCCATACAATAATCGACGCCCTGAGCTGTGATGATAAACCACCGGATGCGTAGGCCTGCCCGGCGCCACCTTTTGATTTTCAAAATCTTCACTGTAGGAGACGTTCGCTACTTAAATTGAGGGCGACCGTGGCTCAGGAGGTAGAGTGGTCGTCTGGTAATCGGAAGGTTCCTGGTTCGATTCTTGCTCTTCCCGGCGGGGCAGCGTGCCAAAGAGCAAGACACTTCACCCTTTCACCTGTGAGGCACAAACATTGTAAATCGCTTTGGATAAAAGCGCTATATAAATATACCGTTTACCATTTAAATTGTTACTTTTAATTTGGTTTCCCGATTCGTAGTTAGTATAGGCTTATCATGGCTGGGTGTTGTGGACAATGTCATGAGGTAGCGATGAGCCCTGCGCTCCCTGAACGTACTATTGATGATGTGACGTCACAATGGCTCCTGGCCATTGAAAACTATAGACTGTTTCACTGGAATTGTGTTGCTAGGGCACCCACCCCCCCGCACACCATCTTTTCCAACTGCTGCCCTCTGGTCGAAGGTACAGATCCATCCAGTCCGGTACTAGCAGACTGACCAACAGCCTCTCTATCTACTGGCTTTATGTATATGCTATATATTCAGTATGTTTGCATGCCAGTGGTGATGCTCTAAACCCAATTTCGTTGTACCAACAATGACAATAAAGATTATATTCTATTCTATAGACTTCTGAAATGAAAAATGACTCTTGGCTGTTATTTTTATTGTTGTTATTATTAGCCTACTGTTCAGGAGAACAAAATGGAGTAGTCGGTCATCCTAATCCTGCGAAATATAACGTCTCAGTTTACTGCTCTCTGGACACTTGTGGAGATGAAAGAGCACTTACAGAGAGAGGGGAGTGTCAGCCCTCCAACACTACAAACACAATTTTCCCTCCAAAATTCACACATGGGTACGTTCCATTTTATGGCTGGGTGTGGATCCACTTGACTGAGGAGAGTGGGGCACTATTCATGTTAAGCATCTGCTAACATTTGAAGCTAACCTTTCAGGGTATAGACAGAGTATTTTGCGCGCGTGCATGTGTATGTACAGTACTGCTTTCCATCACTGTCAGTGGCTGTTTGCTAGTCATTTCCCCGGGTCGTTCCCCAGGCTGTTTGTCATTACATCCTCGCTCTCTCTGTGCTCGAGAGGAGTGTGTGTGTGTGTGTGGGTGTGGGTGGGTGGGGGGGGGGGGGGGGGTGTATGGTATCTGTGGGAGCCAGGTCCTCGTGGTGAGAGGCGCAGCAGGAAGCCTTGACTCGTGATCTCTGACCCTTGAACTATGCTGTGAGTTTACGTTTCGCATCCTACACGGGACGGAGGGGCCTCGTCGTCGCAAAGGGCACACATTCACGGTTGTGAACGTAACTCAGGCATTTTATCTGCCTACTTTTTACGGAGGCTACGGGTTGTATTCACTAGCCCGTGTTACATTTCACTGACTAACGTTAGCTGTTTTTCCACTGGGAGTGGCATTGTCACGTCGCTTGTTTGTATTGTTAGTGGTTGAAAGCAGGCTTAAGTGTTTTGCTTCTAATCAGTCCATCGTAACCTACCATTTTGTTGAATGAAAGCTCGGTGACTCATTTTCGTGTTGATATGTATTTAAACTAAAGAGCTCCTGCTGTTGCCATGTAGGCCAATTACAACACACGGCACTCGTGAGACACACAGTACATTTCAACAGATGGGGTTCGGCCATTTGTGGCGCCTTACGAGCAGTAGGGGTCCGGTGCCTGCTCAATGGCTGTCGAAAAAGAATTGAACCTGTGACTCTCTGGTTACGGGACGGTCTCTTTAAACCGTCGGACCACCCTGCTGCCCCGAATACATTTACATTTGGTCATTTAGCTGAACGCTTTATCCAAAGCAACTTACAGGTTCGGTACGGCAAGTCAGCGGGAAGGGTACAACTAGGGATGCACCGATATGAAAATTGGCCGCCGATACCGATACCGATTGTTCAACTAACACTATCGGCCGATACCGATACCGATACCGATATTTGTATATTTGTATATAAGTATTTGTAAAAAAAAAAAAAAAAAAAAAAAAAAATTATTTTTTTTTATTTTTTAATGAAACTACTGTATATTTGTATGTGTATGTTTGTATTTGTAGGCCTCTTTACTTAAAAAAAGGAAACATCAAGAAATATGTTTATGGTATCACTATCTCTCTCCCAGTATCGTCTTGCGGCCTGCAGAGGGATACTATTTTCTCAACCAGAGCTTTCAACCAATGCAATGGAACCATTCTTGCGGCCTGCAGCAGGATACTATTCTCTCAACCAGAGCTTTCAACCAATGCAATGGAACCATTTTGATTGACAGTCGATTCGGCCAATTACGCCACACCGGTGACCGCTAGCACCCACCTCCTGCTGTCCTTACCACCAATCGGCAAGCGTTTATAAATTTTTCTACTTCCGGGCATGTTCTGTTTGCGAGAGCAGAACACACTTAACGTAGCTACCGGCGCTCCACGCATGACCAAATGAGACATAATGATTTTACTGCAACAAATGTTATAATAAAACAAAGCCTTTCTATACATTTGTCTGGTTGAAAACTTTATTAACAGATTGCAGAATGTGTAGTTGGGTACGGAATGAGCAACGGAATGGAACCGAGCTATGAACGTACTAACGGAGTAATGCCTTGTTTACTGCTATCTTTGGGTAAATAATATGCTTGTTATTGAACGTGTAACACTTCATTTTAACAGCAGATACTTTCTTAAATGCCATCTTCCCGAGAGAGGGTGTTGACGGGGAGTTGTTATTAATAGCATTGAACAGCTAACCGAAAGCTAGCGTTAACTATTGTTAAAGGTTTAGCCATAACGTTACCTTGGCTAAAGTTGCGGCTATTCATAATGCAGCAATAATGACTGCAGACCTGCAAGCAAAGTACAGCAAGTTGACAAAGGAGTATTCCAACGCAAATCACATTTTCACCAGTAACGTTAGTCTTGCATCTAATAGCTAATAACGTAGCTACGTTAGCTGCCCGGCCCGCCGACCGGCGCTCCACGCATGACCAAATGAGACATAATGATTTTACTGCAACAAATGTTATAATAAAACAAAGCCTTTCTATACATTTGTCTGGTTGAAAACTTTATTAACAGATTGCAGAATGTGTAGTTGGGTACGGAATGAGCAACGGAATGGAACAGAGCTAATGAACGGACTCGGAGTAATGCCTTGCTGCTATGGGTAATAATAATATGCTGATGTTATTGTCCGTGTAACACTAACTATATAACGCTAATGCCACAAAACGAATGCCTTGTTAATCATAAATAGTTACTTTGATGCAGTAGATTGTGTGTGTGTGGGGGGGACGGCGGGCGTTGTGCAGGTAGATCGCGCGAGTGAACTTTTTTTTTTTGCCTTTTGACGCTACACAAATTGATGGGTATTTATCGGCGACTGCTATCGGCACATTTGAGCTTATCGGCCGATAGGCCGATAGCAGTCAACAAGGCACTTATCGGCCGATACCGATACCCGACCGATATATCGGTGCACCCCTAGGTACAACTCTTTCAGCTGAGTGACAATGTTCATCAAACAGTGTTGAAACTTGGGTGCTGCCGTGTTTAGTGCATAGTAGTAGAGACATATATAGTAGGTACTAGGTAGTAATATAGGCAAGGAAGATTATTTAGTGGAAGAGTGCATGATGGAGTGGAAGAGTGCATGATAGGAATACATACAATACATAGAATACAGCAGCTCAGTTTCTCCTTTTCACATTTCCAGTCCGCCGGTTCCACGTTTTCCCATTTCTTCTGTATTCCTGACCACTCTTCCCTCTCTCTGGTCCTCCGCAGGAAGATCTGTGTGCACTGCAACTGTCGCCGCGAGGAGCATGCAGTGACGGCCATGCCTGTGGAGATGGAGAAGACAGTCACCAAGCTAATGTACGACTTCCAGAGGAACTCCACCTCTGATGACGACTCCGGCTGCGCCCTGGAAGAATACGCCTGGGTCCCCCCGGGGCTCAAACCAGAGCAGGTAACGTCTCATGACCCCTGACCCCTTGACCCCTGACCCCCCCTGACCTTACTCCAAGGACGCTGATCCTGCTTTGTTCAGAACGTTTAGTCTGTCAACTGACAATGTGAAAAGGGCGTTGAACTGCCCTTAATCTAAACCTAACCCTAACTTCAAACACTCACCCTAAAAATCGACTTTTCCCTGAATGTGAGGACATTGAGGACCGGACAAAATGTTTTCACAAGAAAGGTGGGCTTTTGTGCCCTGAAGTATAGTTTTACAAGTGTGTCTGTGTGTATACTCACACACACAAATGCATATGAGGGTCAGATCACACACAGTCTGGAAGTGACTGCTCCTATGCAGGTGTATAGTCGTATGCTATAATGTATTGTCACACCCTGCAATTTTCAGCTCATAAACAGCATTTAAATTTTGCTCAGGAAGGGTGGAGGCATGGAGCTATATGTTACCTGCCGTACAGTCATAGCTAATGCGACCCTTGTTTAAGATGTCTTCTGCGATCCACAAAGAGCTCTACACTTATACACAGTATGTTCCCCTCCTTCTCCTACACTGTACACTACGCTGCTCATTGCCTGACACTGGGCATAGTTCTCCTTCATGTCTATATTTAGTAAGTGTGTCAAATTGAAGATTATCATATCCCCTTCTGGTGAACTCGCCAGTTGTGCTAGTTGTGCCTTTTTCAAAGCTAAACGTTTGACATGACGAACATTACGTGCCTCCAGCGGTCGATTTGAAGCGGCTGTTCATTCTGCCCACAAAAATGTTTACAGTAGATTTCATCGCTCTCCCGGCAACTCTGTAAAGCCCCCCTGATGCACAAACAAACTACTACATGGCCCTGTGCACGTCCAAGAATACCCCCTTTTATAAGAGTGTAGGTGCGCGCACAAGGGAGGCTTCTCCGCTTTATGGGACAATGAAATCATTTTATGGATGCCGCATTCATTTTCTTCATAAGCCAAGAGCACAAGCCCTATTACCTGAGCAATGAGGCAGTCGATATGCCGTTTACGCGACCCTCTGGAGGGCTGAGTGCAGCTATTTTTCACCCCCCCAGAGTCAATCAGGATCTCATCAAGTGACTATATTGCCTCTGGAACAGCTTTAGCCGGGCTAAGACTTTGAGTTGTGTGTAAATAACACGCCAAAAGAGCAGAAGGCTGAACAATATTGACAATTCTGATTCGGCCATTTGGTTTCCAGGTTACCGTCATAAACGCTTATAAATAACAGAATAACAGATTCATTTACAGAATGTACAATGGTGCAAATGCACATCAACGACTTACACGTTTCCACAGCGTGACTGACGGACGTGGTACAATGACGGCGGGACATTGCATACAGCGCACACAGAGACAGCATGAGAAACGCATCACTCCCCCATCTATATGTCAACGGGTCAATTTTCAGCGCATGTGTGGCAACTGTTCCGCTTATGTTTTGAAAAGGAGGTAAGTTATCCAGCGCGTAGCGGGCCAACGCCTGGGGAGGAGCGTTCTCTGTCTGCCAGCCGCTCTATGAAAACGAGACGGCACTTAACACATTGACGGCCACTGGGATTAGACGGGCCCCACTCTATAAGGCCAGCTTCTCATAACAAGGTTTAACTATGCGTGAGGTTGTTTGTAGAGCTAAATCTATATTTTAAATTATTGCTATGTGTCTATTGTCATTGTCAATTGACACTATAAACCTTCCCTTCAATATGCCATAAAGAAATAATTTTTTCATCAATACGTTCCCATTTTATAGCGTTGTGAATATGAACGTTATATCGGATTGGTCTAGGCTAATTCATGCAAAACGAGTTACAGGGCGCTAAGCTAATAACGTTAAATCGATTGGCGTTTCGGTCCTACACAAGCTAGAGATAAAAAATCTAAATGCATATGATCGATATCATGTTCCACCATGAATGCATGAAGGGGGAGGGGCGGGGGAAGTCGTTTCTGATTATTGATTACCAATAACAGCATTCGTTATTGAAGCCTCATCAGGGAGCGAAATTAACTTTTTGACTCACCGGCCAGTGGCGGGTAGATGGGAAGAGTCTACCCGCCAAGCATATTTCTTACCTGCCAAAAAAATTTTGATTAAAAAAATATATATATATATTTTATATAATTTTTTTTTTAAATATAATATATATTATATAATCATACTTGTAGTTGTATTATCTGCGAGACATCGCCACCACGCAATAAGTCAAAATGCTTGCTATCTGCAAACAGCTCCACTGTCTGTGTGTATACTTGAGTAGCCTCCAGCTCCAGCAAGGATTCTCTGGCCCTGCAGCTAGACCCTATATTCAGCTAGACCCTACATTCAGCATGCAAGGATTCTCCGGCGATGCAGCTGGACCCTATTTTTAACATTACGGTTATTTTGTCAAATCACATTCAACATGCCCTCAGCTAGAATACGCATTCAATCAATGTTATAAGACATTGATATCAGGAGCTATCTGTAGCTACTGCTAGCCCGGTAGATAACGTTAAGACAATTTAGTTTACTGGGACAGATCGATCTAAGTGAGCTAGCTAACGCGAGCTAGCTAACGAGGGAACGGAGGTATTATGCAGCTCATGGAGGTCCGATCTAGACTAGAGCAGACTGCTACCATTCTGAGAGCTTAACGTTAGCACTAGAGCTGCGGGCGAGCTGCTACCATTCTGAGAGCTTAACGTTAGCACTAGATGCTGCGGGCGAGCTGCTACCATTCCGAGAGCTTAACGTTAGCAGTGGCACTAGAGCTGCGGGCCGCTCTGTGTTGATACGAGCAGAAGCCAATAGTATCCCGCTGCAGGGCTGGCCCGGCTGGGCGGATATGACTCGTTGCCACGTTTTTTTTCAAAATAAGAATATCATACGAACCGAATGCTGCTAACTGCCGGAGCCATCGATATTATGACTCTAGCTGCGCTTGGGCCGGAAATGAGACCCGCACAGATTTTCAAAATAAGAGTATCGTTATGAACTACACGTCCACACGCCACACGGCGGGCAGGGCTCTCAGTGGCAAGCGCCAAAGGTAAAAACTGAGCGCCCCTGGTGGGCGGCGGGCTTTTCGCCCCCTGAGCCTCATACACTGATGATTGGATACAAGAACAAGATACAAGAACAAGGCCAGATCGGGCTGTAATCTACGTCAAATATCTCTTACCTGTGGCCGGTTGGATCCCAAAAAGGATTTCCCAGTTATTGATCGCCATCTGGTAGATCAATATGTCCATTGGCTGATGCTATATTCCTTTACTGCATACTGAATTCGGCATCGCAAAAACTATTCCATGCGATCTGATGAAGGCATAGCTTCAGGCTAACAGAAAAAGTAGGCCAGAATGAAAAACAAATAACATCCGGTCTGAAAACAAGGAGTACTCCATTCTCGAGACAGCGCCACTACCAGGATCTGGCCGGTAATGCACTTTTCCAAATCCCAAGAGTATGGTATATCTGCAGTGCCGCTCCGTGACATTGAGTAGGTTATTAAAATGCAATAAAAGCAAAAACAAGCTTATCACGTATATATACGTGGTTGGCCCTTTAAGCATGGCGCAGAATCATGTATACATGGTTGGCCATGAATGTGTTAAGATAACATATACCTTTTATTGTTTCCCTTGGGGACATTCAGGTGTAATAGCATCACAGGGGAGGGGGGGTATGGGCATAGTAATGGGAAGACGATGAATATGGTTTAAAGGATAGGATAAAGAGATGAAAGCGACACAGTATAGAATCGGTTTTGTGGCGCGCATTATACGGAACCTACTGTAATGAAGAACTGACGGACATAACCGCGTGGCCTGGCCTTCAGACAATAGTGTCGAAAGTCTCTCCCTGTGAAATACTGTAGCTTGTTTAGGTGAGTTGACATGGTCTACCTGCCCCTGTACGGTGAGTGTTTCGTCTAGCACAGAGCACAACAGAGCGGAAATGAGGCATTGGTGCTAATCTGCATATCAGAGAGTCTCTTTACACCCAACGCATGCTTTATGTTCTTCTGTAAGACCTGCCTGTCCGTACCATGTTGTACATCATCAGCAGCTTGGGAGACGGTATGGTTGTGGCAGGCAGTAAGGCAGACGGTAAGGTTGTGGCAGACAGTAAGGCAGACAGTTAGGTTGTGGCAGACAGTAAGGCAGACGGTAAGGTTGTGGCAGACAGTAAGGCAGACGGTAAGGTTGTGGCAGACATTAAGGCAGACAGTTAGGTTGTGGCAGGCAGTAAGGCAGACGGTAAGGTTGTGGCAGACAGTAAGGCAGACGGTTAGGTTATGGCAGACAGTAAGGCAGACGGTAAGGTTGTGGCAGACAGTAAGGCAGACGGTAAGGTTGTGGCAGACAGTAAGGCAGACAGTTAGGTTGTGGCAGACAGTAAGGCAGACGGTAAGGTTATGGCAGACAGTAAGGCAGACAGTTAGGTTGTGGCAGACAGTAAGGCAGACGGTAAGGTTGTGGCAGACAGTTAGGTTGTGGCAGGCAGTAAGGCAGACAGTTAGGTTGTGGCAGACAGTAAGGCAGACGGTAAGGTTGTGGCAGACAGTAAGGCAGACGGTAAGGTTGTGGCAGACAGTAAGGCAGACGGTAAGGTTGTGGCAGGCAGTCATGGCAGACAGTAAGGTTGTGGCAGACATTAAGGCAGACAGTAAGGTTGTGGCAGACAGTAAGGCAGACGGTAAGGTTATGGCAGACATTAAGGCAGACAGTAAGGTTGTGGAAGACATTAAGGCAGACAGTAAGGTTGTGGCAGACGGTATGGTTGTGGCAGACAGTAAGGCAGACAGTAAGGTTGTGGCAGACAGTAAGGCAGACAGTAAGGTTGTGGCAGACAGTAAGGCAGACAGTTAGGTTGTGGCAGACATTAAGGCAGACGGTAAGGTTGTGTGCAGACAGTAAGGTTGTGGCAGACAGTAAGGCAGACGGTAAGGTTGTGGCAGACGGTAAGGTTGTAACTGTGGACGGTGGAGCGACGAAACAACCTGAACAAAGGAATGTGAGCAGTGAGAAGGTCTCTCGGCGTCTCCGTGACTCTAAGGTGTCGCTGACGGGAAGCCGCTGTACACGGATCCTTCGTAATTCACAGCAAGTCTACTCAGTTACTTTCAAGTGGCATCCGTAGCCTTGGCTCCAGTTTCTCCCCTTGTCCCAATCTGGAAGTGCAAGTAATCCAAGGTGTGGAAGCACGTTGTTTGACCCCCTCGCAAAGGAGCGGAGAAAAACGTCCCGACGAGGGTGCGTTTCCATGCCAGGCTGCACATACTGTCAGGAGAGGGAGGGAGGGAGGGAGGGAGGGAGGGAGGGAGGGAGGGAGGGAGGGAGGGAGGGAGGGAGGAGAATCTGAACACTTGGTTTAGGTTACTCCACAGGGAGTCCTCTGCCTTAGTCCTCTGTATAGCGGTGCCTGTTGAGCATTCAATCTTCACCGGTGTCAAATCACCACCTGGTAACAGGAGTTTTCAGAGCAACACTGTGGTATTCAATCAAATATGTCTGCCGAATAACGAGGACGATTCATGAACATGAATGCCTGTAGACCGGCGCGTTTGCGACTGTGCGTGTGTTGAAAAACCAATGCTTAACAGAGAGTATATTAGGACATGGTCTCTCCACCTCGGATTGTACTTTCTGCGAGCCTCTCCCTGAGGCACAGTCCTAATGAAACGACTCCCCCGACGGGACAAACCTCGCCTTCCGTCTTCATTCCCAGAGACAGGCGTTATTAACTGTGCTGGACGAGTTATTCTGCTGCTGTCTGAAGAAGACTATATTCTCTTCGCTCTCTCTACTTCCTTTCCCTCCTCCCTCCATCCCTCTTTATTAAAAAACACTGGGTGTTGCCAGGGATACAGTTTGTAGAGACCAAGTATGTTTACCAAGAGGCCTGCTATCTCTCTGAATAGTAGTCTGTAGTGTAGCTACAGCAGAGGCCTGCTATCTCTCTGAATAGTAGTCTGTAGTGTAGCTACAGCATGAGGCCTGCTATCTCTCTGAATAGTAGTCTGTAGTGTAGCTACAGCAGAGGCCTGCTATCTCTCTGAATAGTAGTCTGTAGTGTAGCTACAAAACTAGCATTTGTCCTGCAATAATATTACACAGTGAAATGAGTGGATTTGTTCTTCTTGGTGTCACTCTGAGAAATACTTTAATTTTATTGAATTTCAAACCTTTATTTAAACTCGAAAGGCAACTGAGGTTTCCCTCATTTACAGTCACGTCGAGTGTACACACGGAAATAAGCAAAAATGAAAATCACACGGCATATAAAGTCGTAACAACAAGACAACAATGTGAGACAAAAGTAAAGATAACAATACATTAAAACGTGTACAACTTGATTGACAATGGTTGGAGTTCAAGGTTTTAAACTCTGAAACAGAGGGGAGAATCTCAAGCTCTAGGGACTGTTGGACTTCATTCCGTGAGCTAGAAGCATTATAGCAAAATGCCGATTTACACTGTTCCGAGCAAACTCAGGGGACCTTAAGGACCAGCCAGTCACTAGAACGGGTTGCATAGGTTCCAAAATTCAATTTCCAATAATGATGTAGTATAAGGAGGTAGCTTACCAATAAGGGCCTTAAAAATATAATAAAAAAAAATACCAGTGTTTGTTACTTACATGTAAACATTTCACCGGAGTGGTCCGAGTGTAAGGTCGGCCATCTGCAGTGACTCCCTGGAGCAGATGACACATGACAACCTGACGGTGCTCAGGAGGTAGAGCAGGTCGTCTGGTAATCGAAAAAAGGTTCCCAGTTCGATTCCCGGGCAGTGTGTCGAAGTGTCCTTGAGCAAGACCCATAACCCCTAATTGCCCCCGATGAGCAGGTTGGCACCTTGCATGGTCACCTCCGCCGTCGGTGTGTGAATGTGTGAGTGAATGGGTGAATGTGAGAAATAAAAATGTTGGATAAAAGCTGCTACATAAATGCAGCCATTTACATCACGGCGCCCGACCCGTCCCACACAGGATCCTGCTGTTGAATCAAACTGCCGAAAGATTAAACTAATTGGACCATAATATTTGTGAGACTTGCAGAGATGGGAGTGGGCGATTTTGAATTGGTGTTTATCATCCACAGGGCGTTAGAATAGAATAGAATAGACTTTTATTTTCCGGGCAGGTTGTTTCTTGCTTTTTACTGTTTGCGCTGACGTCATGACAACAGACGGACATAGACGTTCAGACTCTCTCTCCCATGACTGGTTGCGCAGAGTGCTTTACCTATACACAGTAACACAACGTTAAGTATGACCAGTATACACCTGAGGTGGCTGTGTTTATTATGGAAGGACTGACGTGTGACGCTCGTGTCCTTTCCGTCTCTCTGTCTGGACATGGGAGAGCGATGGAAAGCAGCTGTATTCGCCTGTATCACTCTCAGCTGTGAAGCCCCACCGTATACTTTTCGCCTTTTAAAAACACGTCTTTCTGTACAGATTGGAATCTTGCTCCGTCCTTCAGTTTGGTCTGCTTTCGATTACAGTTATTATCACAAGCTGCTCCTCTGGGCTCTCACGGGGGCTGTGTCCACTGTGTGTGTGTGTGTGTGTGTGTGTGTGTGTGTGTGTGTGTGTGTGTGTGTGCGTACACGTGATTTGTCTTTCTTAGATCTTTTCCTCGGGGCAGTATGTCTTTCACCCCTAGAGTATAAGCCTGTTGTTGGAAGTATGTTTCGTGATTTATCAGTTGGGGTGCGTTTGTGTGTACACGATGTGTGTGTAAGTGTGGAGACCCAGTGTGCGTGCGTGTGTGTGAGAGCCCACGTTTCCTCGCATGCGTTTTCATCAGCCCTTGACCACGGCCTGCCTGTAGTTCCAGGGCGTATCCAGAGACCCCCCCCCAGCGTCCTGGCTCTGCTCCTGGACACACGGTAGGTCCCGGGTCCCCCCCCTGCCAACAGCAGTGGAGGAAGCCAACCCAAGCAGAGCAGTAGGATTCCGAATTAGGTTACACTCACAACAAGAGGCCCCTCAACCTGGGCCAGCTATAAAGCCCCCCCCCCCCCCAACAACCAACAGGCTGATGAGACAAAAGGGGAATTCCACCCATTTTAAGAATTCACATAATGTTGCTCAGGACTGCTTTGGGGGATATTTGTGAATATGCACCATGCTCTCTCTCCTTAAGGCTGAGGCTAGACATCGGAATGAGAACCCTGTGCATTTCTGGGTTCTCATTCTGGGTTCTTTACCTGGATGTAAAGTCTGGAACTTTTGTCAATCAATTTCAATTCATGATAACATTTTTAGAGGATGTTGGAAGCCCCACATGATTATGATGTTGCAGAGAAACGGATAGATGGAAACATAGATATATATATTGCTATAGCGATTGTTTATAAGTCGATATATGTGTGTGTGTGACAATCTGGTTATCATAGTCAAGGATAAAGCTGATTGACAGATATAGGCCATTAAGATATGCTTGGCCCTTGGTCCTAGTCAGCACATATTGATCGCAAATTTCTCTCTTCTCGCTCTCTCTCTCTCCTCTCTCTCTCTGTCTCTCTCTCTCTCTCTCTCTCTCTCTCTCTCTCTCTCTCTCTCTCTCTCTCTCTCTCTCTCTCTCTCCTGGAAGAGTAATGAAACACGTGGTCATTTTGCTGACCCAGTGGTTGATATTTTCACCCGGCTGCACTCTGCTCGCCCCAATCCAGCCTCTTTCGCAAATGAACTTTAGACAATGTGCAGAGAATCGGGTGCAGACATTGCCCCAAGTAGCCTAGCTCCTCCGTCGGTACACAAGATCATCATTTTAAATATTTATTTAACTTGATATCTTACAAATGAGGGCAACCTCAACTTCTGAAATAAGGGTCAACAGTATTCCATACAAAGTGAAATAAGCAACAGTGTTCCTTACAGTGCAGAAAAGATTTTACGCCATGAAATTATATAAATAATTTACAATCAATCCAAAACATTTATTCATTCATTTCTGTAAACGTTTTTGGATGATCTACACAGGGTATTTAAAATGTTTGCGTTCACACATTCAGCCCCTGCGATTAATGTGCAGTTAAGGTCAGGGGTCCAGTGAGTTTGCGAAAGGGGCTTCAATGATGTCAGAGTACCTCTTCTCCCCCCCCCCCCCTTAGATACACTCTGATAGTTCCCACAAAGAGGTACTCTGACATCACCAATTGGGGCGGGGCAGAGTGTGTGCAGCAGGTGTGAAAATATAAACATCAGAAAATGTTTTCATTTAATTCTATCATTCTAGTTGTTCCTTCTCTCCCTCCCTCACAATCATTTGTCTTCCATATTCTCTATCTGGCTCTCGCTCTCTCTTTCAATCAATCCCCTTCTGTCTCACTTCCCTCCTCTCCCTGCATCTCACCTCATCACTCTCTCCCCCCCCCCCCCCTCTCTCTCTGTGACCTCTGTAATCCTCAGGTCTGCCTGTAAATCCTGTGGCCTTTGAGGTCGAGGCCCCCTTTCCATCCCATCATATTTGACTTCTGGCCCCTTATCCCCCCCCCCCCCCCCCCCCTGGTCGCCTCTAATGGAAGCACTGCAGTAAAAACCTCTGAGATGCCATTCCTGGTTGGTCACCGTAATGTAAAGACCAAAGTCACGTGGAGCAGCAGGACTAGCATTAATCCTCCTGTCACACGCCACACATTGCATATATGCATGTATGTGCTTGCACACATTATTTGCTTTGCCGTAATTAAGCATGCACGCTCGTGTGTGTGTGTGTGAAACAGGCCAATAATACATTCCACTGTCGATGTTCTTGGTGGGGTAAGAGGCCAGATTCCATTAAGTCTCCATCAGCGGCCCATAAATCAAAGTGATTGTAAGTGTGTGTGTGTGTGTGTGCCATTGTGTGTGTATGCGGGTGTCTGGGGAACACATTGCCAGCAGATTTGTGTCTAGAAATCCTACTCGGAAGATCACGTTGGCCACTGGCTACCACTCGTGCTTACATGTAAATGTGACCGAGCCCAGCGGTTCGTGGCACAAGTCTCCCTCTGTAGTTTTTCTGATTTTCTTTTTGAAAATATTTGAAGAAGATATGCTTAGTTATTTGAATCTAGTTCAAAGTTAAGTCTCAGAGCAGAGAGAAACAGAGAAATTCCAATCTAAAGTTTGGCTGCATTTTTAACACCTTGGAAGTCAGGTAATAGGTGACACAAACTGCCTCTTTTTTTTTTAAACAAACATTTTTACTATTTAGAGATACTATAACTGTTAGCTGTTACAGTAAATAATTATGTTCTTAAACATTCAAACTGCTTTTCCGCGTTGGAGTTTTGCACTCTGATTGGCCAGGTCATGTGACATGTGCGCCAATCGTGGGACAGCAAGTTCTGCGTCTATTTCCGGGTCTAACAGCCTGCAAACTACCTGGCGTTCTATCGCCATGCTCTAAGACAAACTCTAACCTTAACCAACTTCGAAACAGCGCCTAAGCTTAACCAGTGTAGAAACTTGCGGTCCCACGATTGGGCGTACATGTCACATGACCAGAAATGACCTGGCCAATCAGAGACGCGGAAATGCAGTTCTGTTGTAGAAGGCATTCAGGCGGCCCGGTCACGTAGACTTCCAGCCATGAGTCTCTTACCGCTGGGCCCGGTCACATATAGACCTCCAGACATGAGTCTCTTACCGCTGGGCCCGGTCACACATAGACCTCCAGACATGAGTCTTTTACCGCTGGGCCCGGTCACATTATAGACCTCCAGACATGAGTCTCTTACCGCTGGGCCCGGTCACATATAGACCTCCAGACATGAGTCTCTTACCGCTGGGCCCGGTCACATTATAGACCTCCAGACATGAGTCTCTTACCGCTGGGCCCGGTCACATATAGACCTCCAGACATGAGTCTCTTACCGCTGGGCCCGGTCACATATAGACCTCCAGACATGAGTCTCTTACCGCTGGGCCCGGTCACACATAGACCTCCAGACATGAGTCTCTTACCGCTGGGCCCGGTCACATACATTTGAAGGTTAAAATGACTGTAATTGTAATTGTCCCCCTCCCCCACCAGGTCCACCAGTACTACAGCACCCTGCCGGAGGACAAGGTTCCCTACGTCAACAGTCCCGGAGAGAAACACCGCATCAAGCAGCTGCTTCACCAGCTGCCCCCCCATGACAACGAGGTAAGATACCCCCCCCCCCACCCAAACCCCCCCGACAGACCATCACCACTACCACCACCACCACCCTGGCCTCGGGGGAACCCACAGAGATAAGAAGGGACAGATGAGGACAGAGATAGAGATGGAATCTGTCCAATTATGGGGTTAGAATGGGCTTCGGGGGAGGTGTGTGTGTGTGTGTGTGTGTGTGTGTGTGTGTGTGTGTGTGTGTGTGTGTGTGTGTGTGTGTGTGTGTGTGTGTGTGTGTGTGTGTGTGTGTGTGTGTGTGTGTGTGTGTGTGTGTGTGTGTGTGTGTGTGTGTGTGTGTGTGTGTGTGTGTGTGTGTGTGTGTGTGTGTGTGTGTGTGTGTGTGTGTGTGCGCGCGCGCGTCAATTCTTTACCTATATACGTGCTACTTACTTTTCTGCTTGTGTGTGGGGGTGGATGCATTGCTGATAAAAATCCATGAACTCCCCTATCCTATTTATGGGGGCGACAGTGGCTCAGGAGGAGGTAGAGCGGTCATCTGGTAAAATCGGAAGGTTCCCGGTTTGATTCCCGCTCCTCCCGGGCAGCGTGTCGCAGTGTCCTTGAGCAAGACACTTAACCCCTAACCGCTCCCGATGAGCAGGTCGGCACCTCGCATGGTCGCCTCCGCCGTCGGTGTGCGAGTGAACGGGTGAATGTGAGGAAGAAAGAGGGTAAAGTGCTTTGGATAAAAGCTGTTATATATAAATGCACCGTTTACCATTTATTCATGATTGTGTGTGTGTGTGTGTGTGTGTGTGTGTGTGTGTGTGTATCCAGGTGCGCTACTGTAACAGCCTGGATGATGAGGAGAAGCGTGAGCTCAAGCTCTTCAGTAACCAACGGAAGCGGGAGAACCTGGGGCGTGGCAACGTGCGACCGTTCCCCGTCACCATGACGGGCGCCATCTGTGAACAGGTATCATCATCATCATCATCGACATGTCCGGCAGATACACAGCTAAAAAGTCCCGTCGATACAGAGACCCTCCACCTTCCGCTGACCACCATGGGACCCTATTTCAGAAGAAACATGTATGGTATTCAATGGCGAGAGACGAATAATTGTTTGATCCCGTTGGAGTTGTCGTGTCGTGAATTATAGATATGACATTTTAAAAAGATAATTTTTCAAGTCAAGAAAGCAAGCAAGTTAGCTCAAATGACCGATAGCTTTTATATATATAACGTAACGTTAGCTAGCTGACGATTAGTTCAAGTTTTGTACATATATACGGTACCTTGTACATTACATTGAAATGCTTGTATGAGCCTCCTGAGATTGTGCTTCATACAGTAGAAAGGTCAAAAGAATAAAGACCAAACACTATATACGAAATGAGGTAGAGATGTAGTAATAATAACTTATTTTTAGGGATGCTCGATAATTGGCTTTTTTACCTATACCGATATTGTCCAACTCTTAATTTCCGATACCGATATCAACCGATACCGATATATGCAGGGTCCCCCCCCCCACCCCCCCCCAAAAAACTGAATAAATGCAGGTAATTAACATTACATATCTCTTGTCGTGTAATTAACACAACATTATGCATACTTTGACAATAAATAAAATAATAATTTGTTATTACTTGCTTGCCTGGGTAAATAAATGTTAAATAAATGTAAAAATAAAAATATTAAAAAAGAAAAAGATTTTTTTTTTTTTTTTTGAACACCGGTTTCCGATATCACATTTTTATGCCAATATCGGACATCCCTACTTATTTTTATTATTTATTTATTATTATTTATATAGCACCATTCATACAGATTGCAGCTCAAAGTGCTTTACACAGAAAACAAAACAAAAGGATAAAAAAAACATTAGTGATAAAAAGAAAACGTGTCTCTCGCCGTCGACCAGTGTTCATGTTTTCTTCTGAAACGGGGTCCCATGGTGGTCTAGCAGAAGAGGAGGGACTTCATCTCTGTGAAGAGAAGGAATCAAATGTGACAAGATTGAAGATATTGCATAGTGCAATTTTCTTTTTATACCCCCCCTGTTATGTCTATTATGTCTCACTTATTATACTCACTCTTGTCTTTATTATTTTAAGACTGTATTTTAGGACTGTGTTGTTATTATCTAGGACTGTGTGACTGCTGGCACCTAGGGCTGCATTTTATATTGTGTTGTACCATTCTTGTGACAATGACAATAGAGATCATTCATTCATTCATTCACTATTTCCCACACTTTCCTTTTTAAAGGTCGTTCCTCTGTCCTTTGGGGATTACTAAATAGTTTTTCTATACTGGGACGAGTGACTGGAGCATAACAAAGACCAAAGGTGGTCGACTGAATGAAAGTACTGCAGGATTTTATTGAAATATTGAATAGTCACTGACATTTCTATCCTTTATGGTGACATGTGAAAGGACCACTGGTGACATTTAGAAGCAAGACGTGCGACTGGCTCCACAGCTCAATAGTGACCATGTCGATCTCAACCCTCGGGTTGTGTGGTCTTCTTTTCAGAGGGTCTTTAGGATTCTTATTGAGCTATGTTGTCTTTGTTGTTTTATCAGGTGTGTGTGTGTGTGTGTGTGTGTGTGTGTGTGTGTGTGTGTGTGTGTGTGTGTGTGTGTGTGTGTGTGTGTGTGTGTGTGTGTGTGTGTGTGTGTGTGTGTGTGTGTGTGTGTGTGTGTGTGTGTGTGTGCAGGACCAGGTGCATGTTCTTTTTACCTGACCTCATACCTCTGTGTTCTGACATCATACCTCTGTGTTCTGACATCATACCTCTGTGTTCTGACATCGTCCTCTGTGTCCTGACATCATCATCTGTGTCCTGACATCATCCTCTGTGTTCTGACATCATACCTCTGTGTTCTGACATCATACCTCTGTGTTCTGACATCATCCTCTGTGTTCTGACATCATACCTCTGTGTTCTGACATCATACCTCTGTGTTCTGACATCATCCTCTGTGTTCTGACATCATTCTCTGTGTTCTGACATCATCCTCTGTGTTCTGACATCGTCCTCTGTGTTCTGACATCGTCCTCTGTGTCCTGACATCATCCTCTGTGTTCTGACATCATACCTCTGTGTTCTGACATCATACCTCTGTGTTCTGACATCATCCTCTGTGTTCTGACATCATCCTCTGTGTTCTGACATCGTCCTCTGTGTTCTGACATCGTCCTCTGTGTCCTGACATCGTCCTCTGTGTTCTGACATCGTCCTCTGTGTTCTGACATCATACCTCTGTGTTCTGACATCATCCTCTGTGTTCTGACCTCATACCTCTGTGTTCTGACATCATACCTCTGTGTTCTGACATCATCCTCTGTGTTCTGACATCATACCTCTGTGTCCTGACATCATACCTCTGTGTTCTGACATCATACCTCTATGTTCTGACATCATCCTCTGTGTTCTGACATCGTCCTCTGAGTTCTGACATCATACCTCTGTGTCCTGTCATCATACCTCTGTGTTCTGACATCATACCTCTATGTTCTGACATCATCCTCTGTGTTCTGACGTAGTAGTAGTAGTAGTAGTAGTAGTAGTAGTAGTAGTAGTAGTAGTAGTAATAGTAATAGTAGTAGTAGTAGTAGTAGTAGTAGTAGTAGTAGTAGTAGTAGTAGTAATAGTAATAGTAATAGTAATAGTAATAGTAATAGTAATAGTAGTAGTAGTAGTAGTAGTAGTAGTAGTAGTAGTAGTAGTAGTAGTAGTAGTAGTAATAGTAGTAGTAATAGTAGTAGTAGTAATAGTAGTAGTAGTAGTAGTAGTAATAGTAGTAGTAGTAGTTTATTCAGTCATCATCTCACACAATACAATATACACCATCATTTAACAATATTTGATTTTACAGTGACTGAAAAGGTACAGACTGAAGCATAATGCTTATGTCCTATATTCTTAAAAAAAATTAAGACTCAAACAGTATTCTAAAAGAAAATAGCAAAAAAAAAAACAGTATTATTCACCCTTGTAGTTTTCACAAATAGCTTTACAAACCATTTCCTTAAAAACCAAAAGCGAATGACTCATTCTTAACTGTATATCAGCATTGTTCCACAAGTTTTTATTTTTTTAAATTTTTTTTCTCCTCTCTTTCTCTGATTTTTCTCTGTTTTTCTCCCCGTCCCAATTTAGTCGTTGTGCCAATTCCCCCCCTCCCCTACCTGGTTGTTGTGCGCATGTTCTCCCACTGGTCAGTACAAGGGAACCCTGAAGTCATCCGCACGCTTCCTCCGACACACGCGGCGACAGCCAGTGACTCTTTTTTTCACCTGGCAGCGAGGACTCTCATTGGTGAAGTGTAACGCGTGGGCGGTCACGCTGCCTTCCTCAAGTCCTGCCTCCGCTGAGCAGGCGCCCAGACCTGACCTGTAGGCGTCGCTGTCCACAACACCAGATTACCACCCACGGCTTCCCTCCCCCTAACCCAGCCAAACGGGTTAGTATAGCGATCAGCCCAGGCCAAGGCAATGCTGACTCCGGGAGTCGAGACCGCAGCCTCTTGCATTGGTGACGAGCGCAATCTCCGCTACGCCACCTGACCACGCCTGCATTGTTCCACAAGTTAACCCCAATAATAGAAACACACCTCCTTTTAATCCCTCTCTTAGCTTTTTGAACAGTAAATTTACAAATATCTCTCAAATCATATTTTCTTTCATGTATTGGGGAAAAAAACGTTGCACCCCGTCTGGGAGTAACTTTGCTTTAGCTCTGTACATTATTTGCATAGTTTTATAATAAACCAAATAATTACATTTCATAATATGTCTCCTCTTTACCTGACATCATACCTCTGTGTTCTGACTAACATCATACCTCTGTGTTCTTCAAGGCTCACATAAAAAAAACTTGCTGCTGTGAAGCCGTGTAGCATCTGAGCTCCGCGCTGCACTTAGGCATCAACTACAGCTCCCCCACAGTCAAATCAGACCCACCGCTATTCTTTCCAAAACACACAATGTCCCATAAAACATTTATTTAGTAAGTGGACTGACGGGGGGAGAGTGTTCTTTTTACAACAACACACTGACTTCATTCCACATCCTGTAGCTCTTTGTTTCCTAAGTGTTTAGAGGCTTATGGCCAAGCTATTTACTGCTGCGTCGGTATCCCGCGAGCATACCTGGTTTAGAGCCTCCGTTTACACACACACACACACACACACGCACACACGCACACGCACACGCACGGCAGTGAAGGAGCAGATTGTTTGGAGAGTATGTGTATTGATTGAATTCCCCTCCCCCCTCTGACCTCCATGCTGCAGGAGGATCTGTGTGCCTGCCTGCCAGATAACCTGATTGTAACTCTCTCACTCTCTCTCCCCCCTCGTTCATTTTCCCACCCTTCTAAATCTCCCTCGGCCTGCCCTGACCTTTCTGTCACTCTCCTCCGTTCATCCCCTCGTTGATCCTGCCGTCTTTTCTCATCTCCACTACCGCTGCCGTTCCCACCCTCTCTCCTCCCACCCTCTCCTCTATGTATAATGTATAACGTATGTGTACAATGTACTCATCCTCTCCCTCCCCTGTTCTCTCTACCCCTCTCTCTCCCTGACCCCCCGGATCACCAGTGCGGAGGGCAGATAAACGGAGGGGACATCGCGGTGTTTGCGTCGCGCGCGGGCCACGGCGTGTGCTGGCACCCCGGCTGCTTCGTCTGCAGCCTCTGCGACGAGCTCCTGGTGGACCTGATCTACTTCTACCAGGAGGGCAAGATCTACTGCGGCAGACACCACGCCGAGAGGCTCAAGCCGCGGTGCACGGCCTGCGACGAGGTACGGAGGAGCCCGGCACGCCCGGCACGCTCGCCGCTCTCAGCGCCGCGGCCGGCACACACACACACACACGAACGGCACTTAGCCTACTTAAACACACCTGTGTGCGTCACGGGGACAGTTACGGAGCTATTTATAACGTGTGTGCACTAGGGCTGCAACTAATGACTATTTTGGTAGTCGACTAATCTGTCGATTATCTTTTCGATTAGTCGACTAATCAAAAAAAATTATATATATTTTTTATTATTATTATTATTTTTCTTTTTGCACTTTGTGAAAGTGGCTTCTCAGCTCTGGTCCAGCTGAAGACAGAGCAGAGGAACAGATTGGACATTGAGCATGACCTCAGAGTTGCTTTGTCTACCATCACCCCAGACTTTGAGACTCTTGTCAGGAGCAAACAACATCCCCAGTTATCCCATTAGTTCCCCCAAACTTACTGTCGGTCTGTTATGTTAAGCTAAGAAGTCTTCAGCTGGACCAGAGCTGAGAAGCCACTTTCACAAAGATAGGTAGTGCAAAAAAATAAAAATAAAATAATAAGAAGAATTAATCGACTAATCGACACAACAATTCCTCGTCTACGATTTTTTATAATCGACATCGTCGATTATGTCGACTAATCGTTGCAGCCCTAGTGTGCACTGTACATGCACTGCACATGGACACACATACACACAAGGCTTCAGTTCAACAGCGGTTTGATTCGATTCCGATTATTTGGCAAAGCCCCAAAAAGTTTTGATTATTTTCATTTCTAGCTTAAATTTGAAGTTAAAAGTTTGAATATGTACATACAAAGGAGAACTGATTCCTCGGCAATAATTGAGTACATGCCATTGAAAGTTTATCCCAAAGTTTTACATCACATCACAGCATTATGTTTATGAATGAATGGATGCAATTCCCACTTAAATGTCCAGTTCCACAAATCGATGACGTTTCTGCATTAAATTTTGATGCATCACCTGTAGCAATGATGTTATACCTAGTATTCCTCTTAACAATATCATCCCATAGCCACGAAACACCCAAGCCCACCAGGGTATCTCCAATCCAATGGGATCAACTCTCAATATCAGTACTATCCCAACTCTCTCACCAACACCAGTCCCTGCTCTCTAAAGGGGACTAGGACATTGCATTCACAATGAGAATGTATCACTTTCAAAGTCCTCAGTAATTCAGAGCAAATTCATCAGCACACAACCCCCCACCCCATACACATTAACCCCTAGCAAGTCAATGTCAGAGAGGTTGAGCTAATGGCAGCACACTGCCTGCCTGCCTTTGTTCTGTCATTCACGGTAACAGGCTGAGGGGAGACTTTGACCTCTGACCTTGATAAATGACACCCGCCCTCCTTCCCCAGATCATCTTTGCTGATGAGTGCACCGAAGCAGAGGGCCGTCACTGGCACATGAAGCACTTCTGCTGCTTCGAGTGCGAGACCGTCCTGGGGGGCCAGCGCTACATCATGAAGGAGGGCCGGCCCTACTGCTGCTCCTGCTTCGAGTCCCTGTACGCGGAGTACTGCGACGCCTGCGGGGAACACATCGGTACGCCGCTTTACCTTTTTTACGCCGATGTGCCATGCCGCAATCCATCGCCGCAATCCATCGCCGCTAGCCCTGTAGCCATTAGCCCTGTAGCCGCTAGCCCCGTAGCCGCTAGCCCTGTAGCCGTTAACCCTGTAGCCATTAGCCCTGTAGCTGTTAGCCCCGTAGCCACTAGCCCTGTAGCCGTTAGCCCTGTAGCCGCTAGCCCTGTAGCCGTTAGCCCTGTAGCCGCTAGCCCTGTAGCCATTAGCTCTGTAGCCGTTAGCTCTGTAGCCGCTAGCCCTGTAGCCGTTAGCTCTGTAGCCGAATATGGAGCTGTTTCAGGTGAAGCACGTTTTATTTAATCAGTAATTTACACATACAAGGAATTTGATTTGGTAGTTTTTGGTGCGACATTAACGGACAGACAATTACGGTAGAATGAAATAAAAAAAGTAGAATCAAATTAAATGGAATATAAACTAAATTAAAATAGAAGCACAATAGAATATATCATAAAATAGGCCACGGCTGTACAATTGTGCACGATGTGGTCAAGTATATATACTAATTAGAATGAAAATAACAATACAGTGGGATGGAATATTTAATAGAGAGAGGAGGGATGACCTATTTCTTTGTTTAGGGGTAAAACATTAGAGGAGGACATGTTTTTTAGCCATTTTATACAAATTCAGAATCGGATACTGTGAACGTACAGGAGTTTGTCTCTGTGATGATGGAGAGAAGGCAGCACACATTAAACGAGAGCACGGTGTATGACATCACACGGCAGAAAGATAACCTAAATCAAGGGCATCAGGTTGACATGTGGCTTTTCAAATACAATCTGGGTCGGAGAGAAACGTGTTTGGTTGGTAAACATGTTTGAAGGGGTTCGGCATTTGGACTTTACACCTCTCGAGATACCGTTTGATACCAGCTGTAGGGAGCGATCACAGCATTCATATCCTGTAAACACTTTTATTTAACTGCATATTCAATGGAGTTTGAAGGCAAAGTGATCTCAAAGTAACTGGACATAATCAGATTGTATTACTGCAGTAATCAACTGGATTACAAAGCTCGTTATAATTTTTTATGTGTGACATATTACAGTCACTACATCACCACAATCCGTAACCTCGACGACCCTGACTGTGAGGTCACATGGTTCTTCATCTGGCAGGAGAGAAAATGTGTTGAGTTGAATGCAACAGTTTCAAATTCAAACGTGCAGAAAACGTCATATATTGTCACGGAATGAGTCGATCACTGCAGTGCAGAGCGAACCCACAAATATTTGTTGGCTATAAAACATGTCGGCACCTCTTGGCTGCGTGCCACCTCGTGTGTGGGGGTGGGGGTGGGTGGGTGGGTGGCGACAGGATGCCCAGCTGTGATTTGCCTTGTCTTTCTCAACAAATTTGCTCTGTAATTATTTGTCAGACAGGATACAGAAAGATATTCAGCTGGAGGAAGAAAGAAAAAAAAAGCCCAACTGATTATAAATTGAAAGCATCAGAAAACATGTTGAGACCACATGGCAGCCATTAGCAAATAGCTGGTTTTCTTCCCCCTCTCCATCAACTCCAAACATACTTAAAATGCAATGTGTTTATACAGTCGTAGGCATGATCCGTAATGAGTTTGCTGCTAAACTCAAGCAAAGTGTTACGTGCTCGGGGCTGTTTTTTCTCCCGCCGCCTCTCACTCAACAACCGACTCATTATATATCCTACTCCGCTCTCGTAAAAAAAGTGCATTCTTGATTAGGTAGTTTCTAGTTAAAAGTTTTTCAACACCGAGCAACGGTATGGGTTCTGTATTGTATAGTAGTCTTAAAGTCTCACCCACGCTATCTCAGACCCTGAAGCCATGCTTTTTGCTATGATGCCCCGCTAGCTCATGGAATGAACTCAAACAGTCCTATTAAAGATTGAGATTCTCCGCTCTGTTGCAGAGTTTAAAGCCTTGACCTCCAACCTTGGTCAATCAAGTTGTTTAAATGTTCTTATTGTTATGATTTTATATGCTGTGTGATTTGATATGCCTTTTCTTATTTTTTTAAGCTTATTTCTGTACGTACACTCAACGTGACTGTAAATTAGGGAAATCTCAGTTGCCTTTTGAGTTTAAATAAAGGTTTGAAATTAAATTAAATGGAAGCCCTGTAGACCAGTGGCCCAGGAGGTAGAGTTGTCATCTGGTAATCGCAAGGTTTCCCGATTCGATTCCCGCTCCTCCCGGGCAGCGTGTCGACGTGTCCTTGAGCAAGACACTTAACCCCTAATTGCTCCTGATGAGGTGGCACCTTGCATGGTCGCCTCCGCCATCGGTGTGTGAATGTGTGAGTGTGATTAAAAGCTGGTAAATGTACCATTTAGACCAACCTGTGTGTTTTGCCGTTGCAGGCATCGATCAGGGCCAGATGACGTATGACGGGCAGCACTGGCATGCCACCGAGGGCTGCTTCTGCTGCGCCCGCTGCAAGTGCTCCCTGCTGGGCCGACCCTTCCTGCCCAAACAGGGCCAGATCTTCTGCTCGCGCTCCTGCAGCCTGGGGGAGGAGCCCAACGGGTCAGACTCCTCCGATTCGGCTTTCCAGAGCGCCCGCTCCACCAAGGAGTCCAGACGGAGCGCCAAGGCGGGGAAGAGTGGAGGAGGAGGAGGAGGAGGAGGAGGAGGAGGAGGGCAGGCTGGGCGATTTTCGGGCGAGGTGGACCCGTTGTCCTTACAAATGGATCTTCTCAGCCTCTCCAGCCAGACGCCCAGTCTGACCCGGGAGACGCCCGCCTGGCAGAGGCAGGGCCACGGGGGGGGAGACAGCTACCCTTACGATTCCCAGCCGGACCCCGCGACCATCCCCACCCCTCTGCAACTCCTCAGCCAGTGCAATGTCAGGAATGCCTATAATAACTCCACGTGCTCTGGGCAGAGCAGCCAAGCCCAGGACCAGAGGACCAAGGCCGGCGGCGGGGGGGTGAAGAGGCCGCCCGTCTCTGCTCTGAAAGGCCACTCGCTGAATGAGAACTGGTTCCACCAGCCGCCCCTGGAGGAGTTCTACCCGCCCAAGCTGAGGACACAGCAGAGCTTCGCCGAGGCGCCCCACGGCTCTCAGTACCACAACGGCTTCTCCGACAGGCGCTCGGTCAGCATGCACGGCTTCCAGCGGGACAGGGAGGCGGGGCTGCCGCCGCCGGTCCAGCTCGCGAGGAGCAGGAACCCCATCAGCGCACTTAGCTTCACCGAGCCACTCACCCCCCTGGAGCTGACCCCCAGGGGGTCCATGGAGTCCCTGGCCCTCTCCAACGCCACAGGTACTGACAGCGGACACGGCCTCCTGGCTGTAAGACTAGATGTTTGAATGGTCCAATCAGGGGACACATTATATTTGTAGGATAGGTAGATTGAAAAGAAGAATATCCACACACTTTGTTTTTCGTAACATTTAGACCAATAATGTCTGTCACGCAGTGATGACATAAGCAGCTTAAATCCAGTGTTTTGTTCGTCAAGATGCAGTTTATTATTCAGCACCTAACAGAGTTTGGTAAGATATGTTATTCAGCACCTAACAGAGTTTGGTAAGATATGTTATTCAGCACCTAACAGAGTTTGCTACGGTTTGTTATTCAGCACCTAACAGAGTTTGTTACGGTATGTTATTCAGCACCTAACAGAGTTTGTTACGGTATGTTATTCAGCACCTAACAGAGTTTGCTACGGTTTGTTATTCAGCATCTAACAGAGTTTGTTACGGTATGTTATTCAGCATCTAACAGAGTTTGTTACGGTATGTTATTCAGCACCTAACAGAGTTTGTTACGGTATGTTATTCAGCACCTAACAGAGTTTGTTACGGTATGTTATTCAGCACCTAACAGAGTTTGTTACGGTATGTTATTCAGCACCTAACAGAGTTTGTTACGGTATGTTATTCAGCACCTAACAGAGTTTGTTAACGTACGTTATTCAGCACCTAACAGAGTTTGTTACGGTATGTTATTCAGCACCTAACAGAGTTTGGATATACACTCCATTATGCCACTTATAGGTAGATAAGCAGACGTGTTTCAGGTTACGACTGTGTTCATAGCTGTGACGTGAACTGACTGTTTCACTGTGACTAGGACTTATTTTAGTCTAAAAGACGATGAGAGTAATTAGAGAGTTGTGTCTAACTGTGAACTCCACCCTGGTTTGCAGGCACCTCTGCAGACGGAGGAGGCAGGCGGCAGGAGCACCTGTCCCGCTTCTCCATGCCCGACCTGAGCAAGGACTCCGGGATGAACGTGTCGGAGAAGAGCAACATGGGGACCCTCAACTCCTCCGGGCAGTTCCGCAGCTCCGAGTCCCTCCGCAGCCTCACCTCCGGCCAGCCTTACATGGAGATGGCTCCCCCCGTGCCCGCCCAGTTCCCACTGCAGTACCGCGATGCCCCCAGCATGGGCCTGACCCACCTGCCCCCCGGGTTCACCTACCAGGAGGAGGATAGGGTCAGCCTGGTGAGCAGCGCCAACGCCGCCCGCCTGCCGCCGATCAGCGAACAACGCAGGGCTAGCGGGGGAGGAGGAGGCGGCGGCAGGGGAGCAGGCATGCGAATGGAAGTCCCGGAGGAGACCCCCCAGAGACGTCGGCACCACCACCACCGGCCCCGGCGGTCCCGGCGTTCCCGTTCGGAAAACGCCCTCCATCTGGCCGCGGAGCGCCGCGAGAGACCCCAGGAAAGGCCGCCGCTGCGCGTGCGCGAGGACTATGACCGCTTCCCGCCGCCGAGGGGCACTAGGGACCAGTTCGGGGGAGGAGGAGGAGGAGGAGGGGGAGGGAGGTACCAGCCCCAGCCGTTCAGGCCGTGTCCCAGGACCACCTCTGACCTGACTCTCCAGAACCCCGGGGCTCATCACCGGCGCACGGGCCTGAGCCAGTACCCCTGGGACGACTACGAGGACGAGGACGAGTGGTGCTCCACGTGTTCCTCCTCCTCCGAGTCGGAGGACGAGGGTTACTTCCTGGGCGAGCCCATTCCCAGGCCCGTGCAGCTGCGCTACCTCAGCAGCCAGGAGCTCATCCACAAGTACAATAACGCGGGAGGTGCGCCCAGCCGCGGCGGGCAGCTGCACACGCGCAAACGGAGGAAAAGCAAGAACTGCATTATCTCATAACACCCGCCTCTCCAGCTGGGGGGGTACGGTCCTTGTTGAACGACCCCCATGAACACTTACATTACTTTCATACGAGACAGAGAAACACGACAATATAATAACCACAAGCCGCTTCTCCAGTGCTGTTGAGTGTCGAGTATTGTGTGGTTGACAGTATGTGGTAACTTTGCAGTTGGGTAAACAGTTTAAAAAGCATCAGTGTTTTGCATGTTCATCCATTTCTAATGTTTTCACAGTATTGAGGTTAGAGTAACGCGGCGCAATTCTATAGTCAGAGTCACAATGTTTATCAAAGCCAATGTGCAATTGTTATAACGTCATTCTCCATACAGCAGTGTGTTAAGGTATACAGCCAGTTAATTACAGCCCAGCTTTTTTCATGCAATGTGATTTAGATCTGATGATATACTGTACTATTATATCCACTTCATAGTATGTACATAGGTAAATGAATTAATAAATTTCACTTAAGTTAAGGAAGTCAATGTAAATATGATTGTACATGTAAATGAGGTCCCACATATTTTTATATTTTGTATGGATAGAAACATTTATGTATTGGATATCTATAATGTAGAAATAGAAGAAAACAACAACAAAAACAACACATGCATGTTTTATTTGGCTGACCTGATCCTGCATTTTCGAAATAAACTAATATTTCAGAGAGAAATTTGATTGACAATTGGTGTTTTTCTCTAGAGGATTGCAATATGTGATTGTGTGTGTGTTAGGGCTGAGCCCGAACGTTCGAACCTTCGTTTGTTACGTTGGCATTCGAATTCTAAATCAATACATTTTTTTATATATATATATATTTTTCTATTAATTCTGTTTAAACCAATGGGGTTTCTTCACAGTTGCAGATAAAGATTAGGCTACACTAATATTATAGTATTAAAAGAAACTGATGAGTTATATTCATTAAAGAAAGTTGATTTAATAAAAAAAAACTAATTTAATCAGATTAATCACTATATTCAAATTGAGGATTTAGTTTGAGGATAGTAAAAAAATATATATAATATATTATAAAAAAGTCCCCCCCCCCCCCCCCCAATTGGTTGTTGCGCACTCCCCCCTACTGTTGGTCCGGGAGGCCGGAGACTGTCACATGTTTTCCTCTGACACATGTGCAGCCAGCCGGCAGCCAGCCTGGCAGCTCAGATTCTCACCGGGAGAGTGTAACGTGTGGAAGGTCACACTACACTACCTCCCTCCAGATCCCTCCCTCACTGTGCAGGCGCCCCGACCAAACTGTAGGGGTCGCTGTCCACAACGCCCAGGACCCACCCATCAGCTTTCCCACCCCTAACACTGCCAATTGTGTTAGTATGAACGACCAGCCAAGCTGATAGCAACGCCGAGAGCTGGATTCGAACCCAGCGTCTCCAGCATTGATGGCGAGCGCCTTGCCCACTACACCACCTAGCCGCCCTATAAAAAAAAAGTGTAACTTTTTTATTTTTATTTTTTAATTAAAAACGAAGGTTCGAACGTTCGTTCGAAAAACCCTGACGAAGTTTGCATCCCAAAAACAGGGTTCGGGGACAGCCTTAGTGTGTGTGTGCGTGCGTGTGACTGACAGCGTTGCTGTGATGATCTCTTGACACCAAGCAGTCACTTTCTCCATCTGTTTAATGCATAAATGAATGAGAATATGGCAAAGACACTGATTAGGAAGTCATCCTCCATTGGCCCGTGGTGCTGTAGCTGGATGGGAATGGAAGCAGAGTCACACTCTGTCCCAACAGATGCTCCTGAGCCTCTGGCTTGTTAAAGAAAAACAAGCCAGAGTAATGTGAAGAACCTCTGACATATAGGTCATGGGAATTCATAATATCCTCATGACATGTTTTGCCCACTGACCTAATGGTACAATGTCATAGCTCAACGGTCACGGTTGTCATGTGATGATAATCACCTGCTATTTGATTACAATCACCTGCTTGTCTGCTACCAAAACGTCTGAGATCGAACACTATATGAATAATGTATGAAAAGCTGGTGGAATAAAGCGATACGAGCTACGATGATGAAAGATATTATGGAATAGTGAATATCATTAGTGGTCCGAGCAGCTGCTGCTGGAACCCTCCTTGCTTCTTTTTCTGCCCTAGAAGTATCTGGATCTCAGGAGCCGCAGATCCTAGAGCAGCCGAGCTGACAGGGTATGCCCCCCCACAATACTCTGTAGAATTAAAGATTGAAAGATCGGCCAGATAGTGGTGCTATTATAATAACTCCTTAACCACATGGCCTAGAATCAAATGTATCCCCCTCCCCCAGGAATCCTTGGGTCAAGCTGAATATATTACATATGCTCAATTCAATTTCCGTTGTGAGAGTTTTTGAGATATGTTCAGTATTATGGGGGAGGGAGGTATATATATATTTAATTTGCTTCTACAAAGTGAATCCTTTCTTCACAAAATTTCACAATAAGCATCTTTGGAATGCCATTATTACAGCAACAGAATTCTGATCATTCAAATCTTTTGTCCATGAGACACTAATGGATTTGGTGATAAACGTGCGTAAACAGGAAGTGAGGCATTGTTTCTAAACGGTTGATGCTAAATTAACCAAACGTCACATATGTGTGAGAGGGGCCTGGGAATGTGTCGGACCACATGTAGTCGACTCATCGTCCACAGCGCCAGCATTGGGCTCCATTTTCTCCCACAAAGTTGGCTCAATTTCCACCAAATTCTACAGGGAGATTAGATTAGATTTTTATTTAGTACATACAATTTATACAAAAGTATAAAAACTAGGGGTACAAGGATAACATGTGAAAGTCTGTCGACTTGTTTCCAACATGGTCCCAAGAAGAATACAATAAGTCACAAAGAAAGAGTTAAGAAGATAAGATAGATAAAACAAGTAGATAAAATAGACAACACAATTTTCTGAAAGAGCCTCATTACAGCATGCCATGTTCCTGTTCTTCAAGAGTGGTGGCCAAGCACCCACTGCAACCTATTGTTGCAGATGTCGCTTCACACCCCTCTTGAAGACAGCAATAGTGGGGGAGTTTTGGATGGCCCTGGGCAGAGTTCCACAGCTGGCAGGCTGTAGACAGAAAGCCATTCTGTGAATAGGAACCCTTTCTAGGCTCATAAACTGAGCACATTTTAACTGTCTACATCATGTCTATTCTAACTCTTTATTCTAACTGTTTAAATTTACATTTAGTCAGTTAGCTGATGCTTTTATCCAAAGCGACTTACAAGTTCTGTACGACAAGTCAACAGGAAGGGTACAACTCTTTCAGATGAGTAACAATGTTCATCAAACAGTGTTGAGTGCATAGTAGAGACATATTAGTATAATAGGTAGTAATATGGGCAAGGACGATTATTTAGTGGAAGAGTATGGTAGAAGACAGTAAGAAGGTTAATAGTTAGGTTATTATTATTTTTAAACATTTCTTTCATTTCAGATATTGATTGAAGTGTTTTTAGTCGACGGCGAACGATTGGTCGGGTGTCAGCTGTCCTAACTGGTGGGAAGTTTGGTCCACCATTGTGGAGCAAGAACCAAGAATAGGTGGCTTCTCTAGGAGTGAGTCTGAGGCGGCCAGAAGATGTAGAGCGGAGGGGTCTTGAGGGTGTGTAGTTGGAAGATGTAGAGCAGAGGGGTCTTGAGGGTGTGTAGTTAGAAGATGTAGAGCAGAGGGGTCTTGAGGTTGTGTAGTTAGAGACCATTGGCCGGAGGTAGGCGGGAACCGTTCCCTTTGCTGCGCGTCGAGTACCTTGAAGCGGATTTGTGTGGCGATGGGGAGCCAGTGTTTAACCATAATACATGAACATGGACACACAAACAAGAAGGGAATAATTTCCAAACACTTGCTGACAGAGAAACCAAACATAACGTACACATTTGTGAGCGACCCCAAACATTTGGATGCACTCTATAGACCTGTTAGCTGTTCGAGCCAATCAGCAATACCAACTGAGTCACGTGACTAAGTTGCCCACTACCTGCGCGAGCTGCTGCGCTAAAAGAAGTACAACGGGGCTCTATGGAGAAACCATGACACTCCCCTGACTAAAAGTTGTTTCAAACGAAAACGTCTGGATGTCATTTAGAGTGTGAATCTTTCACCTTTTACATATCTAGCTTTGGCATGGATTGATTATTTAGATCGCTAGCATGGCTAATAAATGCAAATATATTGTAGTCTGCTCCATTGTTCTGACCAGGATTATGTTCCTTTTTGCCCCCGTGATGCACGCGCACACAGTCTGACGTATACAGCGAATGGGTCTATAGCGCCAGAATCAGGGCAGTGTGGCGATTTGTCAAATGGCCATATCTCAGGCACCAGTTTCACCAAGATGTGCATAACAATGCTCTTATGTAGGGGCGGCTGGGTAGCGCAGCGGACTAAGCGCTCGTCACCACCGCAAGAGACACTGGTATCGAATCCGGCTGTCAGCGGTGCCTCCGGCTTGGCCGGCCGTCATACTGACACAATTGGCGGTGTCAGCGGGAGGGAAGCCAGTGGGTGGTAATCTGGTCGTTGTAAACAGCGACTCCTACAGGTCGGTCAGGGCGCCTGGACAGCTAGGGAGGGAAATGGTGAAGGTAGTGTGACCTCCCACACGTTACACTTCACCAATGAGAGTCCGCGCTGTCAGGTGAAAAGAGGCTGCTGGCTGTCTCCTATGTATCGGAGGAAGCATGTGATAGACTTCAGGGCTCCCTAGAACGACCAGTGGGGGGCACATGCGTGCAACGACCAGGAAGGGGAGGGGGGAATTGGCATAACGACTAAATTGGGATGGGAGGAAAATACAGAAAAAACAGGAGGAGGAAAAAGTGGATAAAAAAAGAAAAAATGTGTTGAAATGTTTTGCCAAGTGTTAGATCAAAGCTTAGCTGTGAACCCCACAGATGGCTGCTCACGGCTATATTCTTTATTTTTAAACTCATGAGAAATCATTCCACATAGACTAGGGACCGCTTTTATTGTCCTGTTCATAAACCTTTCATCCTGAAACTGTTTTATTCCATTCATGTCGGTTTGCACAGGCGGTGGTGGTACAGTAGGTAGGTTAAGGTGGTGTTTTGGAGGACAGGTGGTGGTAGTAGCAGGATGAGGTGGTGTTTTTGAGGACAGGTGGAGGTAGTAGCAGGTTGAGGTGGTGTTTTGGAGGACAGGTGGTGGTAGTAGCAGGTTAAGGTGGTGTTTTGGAGGACAGGTGGAGGTAGTAGCAGGATGAGGTGGTGTTTTGGAGGACAGGTGGAGGTAGTAGCAGGATGAGGTGGTGTTTTGGAGGACAGGTGGAGGTAGTAGCAGGTTGAGGTGGTGTTTTGGAGGACAGGTGGTGGTAGTAGCAGGTTGAGGTGGTGTTTTGAAGGGCAGGTGGTGGTAGTAGCAGGTTGAGGTGATGTTTTGGAGGGCAGGTGGAGGTAGTAGCAGGATGAGGTGGTATTTCGAAGGACAGTTGGTGGTAGTAGCAGGTTGAGGTGGTGGTTTGGAGGGCAGGTGGTGGTAGTAGCAGGTTACGGATCGCAGTGCTGTAAATTGGATTGCCTCTGACGTCCATGTGGCGAGAGGATTACTCCTACCAGGTCTGCAGCCTCGTAATCGACACAGAGACACGTACACACATGTATGTCTTCAGACGCAGGTATTCAACCTCACTTCCTTGATTAAAGGCAACGGACCTCTTAATGTTGTTGACATGATTTGCCACGTTAGTGGGTTTACTCCACCGAACCGCAAGTCCAAGCTACGTGTTCCAGTTTTTATGTTTACATTGGGATAATCAAATAATTCGAAGAAGGGGTCAGCCATGTTATGACAAAGCCAGCTGTATAAACATGTGTAATACATTATGACTCTTCTGGTGGGGTGGATGTAGACTTTCCATCTTTTAGTAACCCCCCCCCCCACGATGCAATCCTAGACTATTGGTCATATATCAGCTGCGGTGTCCATTGTCTGTTACTACCCTGTCACTATTTCCAAATTAATTTATTTTTCCACTCACTATAGTTTGGGACATTCGCCCAAGGACAATGAACAGTGTTGTTGACCGTGCACACGCTTGTGTGTGTGTGTGTGTGTGTGTGTGTGTGTGTGTGTGTGTGTGTGTGTGTGTGTGTGTGTGTGTGTGTGTGTGTGTGTGTGTGTGTGTGTGTGTGTGTGTGTGTGCATGTGTGACTTCCCCATGTGTTTAATTAAAAGCACGCAAAGGAGATAGTTCAGGGGTGCCACAGATTGCTGCCATATGCTTTCTGGACCTCGCCATATTCAACATAGCAGAGGGGGGTATAATCCCTCAATTGTATTGATGTGCGTCATAGTGACAGTGGTGTCGTTTGCCAAGGTTTCTCTCACCCTGAAGTAGACCCGAGTGACCAAATCCTTAAAGGAGCACTTCACCCAAAAATTGTTAAATCAATTACTGACCTCATGATGCCTTGGATTCATGAAGATAATTATTTTCTTCTTGCACATCTCCACGGTGAACATATAATCCAAAAAACTGTAGAAATTAATAAGATATTCCTTTATTGATCCCCTTGGGGAATTAATTAGAATTGAAGTTAAAGGCGATTTGGTTTAACAACAGCAAAACAATATAAAAATATCCGTTTACTAACTCTTTCACAACTTGTGCAGTATAATCCAAGTTACTTTATCCAGCCGTATGCTCAGTACTTCATAAACACATGCATTTTTTGGCAAAAATCTTGCTTTAAAAAATGGCTGGTTCAATGCTGCCTTCGAATGGAACTTGTGAGTTTGTGGTCTCAACTTCAAGTGGGTTTAAATTGTGTGGACTCCGTTGCTAGGTAACTATAGGCAATGCATCTTGAAGCAACGGTTTTCCACTTACAATGTTACAACGGTCGTTCATATCTTCCCATGAACACGGAAAACACAAGTTCAATTTGAAGGCAGCACTTAACCGGAAAAATATTTTCATTAGCAAGGTTATAATGAAAATGCATGTGTTTATGAAGTACTGAGCATGCGACTGGATAAATGAGAATTTGATTATACTGTTGTTGTGAGAGAGTTTGTAAATAGATGTTTTGCAAATTACCATTAACTCCATTAACAATTCATCAAGTATTTATAGTTTTTTTTTATTATACAGTATGTTTACCATGGAGACCGCACCTTATGTGAATACTCTATACTTCATCAGAGCATATATTTAGCATTTATCATTTGAGCATTTATCATTTTTAGATTATATATTAGATTATATTTAGACTATTGGATTATTAGATTATATATTGCATATATTTAGCATTTTAGCGGTTAGTTTTTTTTTAAATTATATATTAGATTATATTTAGATGATTAGATTATATATTGTAACTATATTTATTGTAGGGCAAATATAACTGAGAGGGCATACATACCCTCATCTCGCACCTTGTTGCCCATATGCGCATGTCCAGAGTTAATTATATAGTATGTTGTTTACACTGCCTTTTTATTCAATTTTTATTTGTACTTCTCCACTGTACTATAATTCTGTGACCTGTACCTGTATGTCTCCTACTACCTGTACCTCCCCTCCCCCCTCCCCCATGCTGCTATGATGCCTGAATTTCCCCAAGGGGATCAATGAAGGAATATCTTATCTTATGCAAGAAGAAGAAAATCTAAATTTTGGGGGGGAAGTGCTCCTTTAAATGTGCTATTTACTTGTGAAAATAAGTGTTAAGTATAGCTCTACATTCTGGCAGCCATCACTGATACAGAGTGTTTGGTGAGTATATGTCATGGTTTTTGCTTTATTTCATCTTCCTGTGAGGGACAGCTGTCAATCACTGGCCTCTGTGGTTGGGCAGGTGTGTGGGCTTGATTGCACCTGATTCAGTGCAGCTGCACCTATGGTAGCTGAGTCTATTTAAGTTGCCTTGTAGTGTGTTTCTTTTTATGACCGTTTTGTTTCCTTTTGAACTGTCATTAGTCACTACTACACATAAACTCCCTTAGTGGAGGTTTATTGTTATTTGTATGAACTCCATTATTAGGAGGTGCCTTTGTGGCTTATTTCAGTTTTTTTTTTTTTTTTTTTGGAATTGATTTATTTTCTTAAAATACAAATTTTGAGGCTTCAAGATTCAAGAGATTTATTTGTCACATACACATCCAGACATGTAGTGAAATGATGTTTTTGAAAGTGGGTAGTGATTCACATTCCTTTACAGCTTTGGGTAGGGCGTTCCACATTGATGTGGCATAATTGCGAAACGTGTTTAGTCCCTTGTTTGAGCCGAATCTGGGTTTAACATGATTTGTGGAGCTCCCTCTGGTGTTGTGATCGTGGTATTCACTGACCTTTGGGAAGTATTTTGTCATGTACATGGGTACCTTGGTCGTGTAGTGTATCTTGTAGACCAGGCCCATTGCAAGTTGCTGTACTCTGTCGTCTACTCTAAGCCATCCTTCCTAGGTTGTCAAAGTGGGCAGGGGTGAGGTGGGTTCTAGGAGTAAGGTCAAGCAGTAGTCTGACCAGTTTGTTTTGAGATGTTTGTAATTTTGTTTTTAGCGCCTTTGAGGTGCTTTGGTACCATGAGGTGCAAGCATAGTCGTAGTACCCTTGAATGAGTGCTCCTGCTAGAGTCTTCAGGGTATTCTTGTTTACCAGTGAGGAGATCCGGTACAAGAATCGAGTTCGTTGGTTGACTTTTTTTATTACATTGGATGCCATTTTGTCACAGGAAAGATTTGCCTCTAGGATGGAACCCAGGTAGGTAATATCTTCTTTCCTTGTGACAATATTGTCACCCACTGTAACTGAGAAGCCGTCGGTCTTGCTGAGTTTGTTATTTGAACCGAAGAGAATGGACTCTGTTTTGCCCATGTGTAATGATAGTTTGTTATCAGCGAGCCATATGCAGATTTTGCCTAGTTCTGAGCTGAGGTTTTTTTCAACCTGTAACTTGTTCTTGTCAGAGACCAGCAGGGCTGAGTCGTCCGCAAACAGGAACAAGTTGCAGTCACAAGCTGACGACATGTCATTTGCATAAATTAGGAACAGTAGTGGACCTAGTATGCTTCCTTGTGGAACACCACAGCTTACTGTGAGGGGGGGGGGGGTAGGGTACCGTTTACCTCCACCATCTGCTCTCTCCCCTCCAGGTAGGATTGCATCCAGCTCACTGATAGACTATCAAAACCAATTGCTTTTAGCTTGTCAATCAGAATGGTGTGATTGACAGTGTCGAAGGCCTTTTGTAGGTCCAGCATGACCATGCCGCAGTATTTGCCCGCGTCCACCTCTTGTTTGATGTGGTCGTTTAAATAGAGAAGGCATGCGTCAGTGGAGTGGGATGTTCTGAAGCCAGATTGGAATTCGTAGATTCGATTTTTTTCCGCAAGGTATTTTTCGACCTGTTCGTATACAATTTTTTCCATGACTTTCGAGATGGAGGTAAGGATAGAAACAGGGCGGTAGTTGCCTGGGTCTAATTTACTGCCTTTTTTGTGCAGAGGGGTCACTCTCGCAATTTTGAAGTCCTTGGGGACGTGTCCCTGTTTTATGGAGAGGTTTATTATGTGTGTGATGACTGGGGTGATGGCGGCTGCTGAGTCTCTGAGGAATTTGGAGGGGATGTTGTCATGGCCAGTGGCCTTGTTGGGTTGGAGGGAAGCGAAAGTCTGCGAGTTGACCAAGCGCTTGTTCCCCACGTCCACTAGCAGGTTGTGGGCGCACAGAAAATCCGCGCCAAGGAGGGGGAATGTGACAGCCGCAACGACAAAATCCCACGAAAAACATTGTCCTCCGAAGCATACGTCCACCGCCCTTGTGCCGTAAGAGCGGATGGGCGTGCCGTCCGCACCCGCCAACTGCGGACCGCGCTCTTCTTTTGCCACATCCGACCTCTCTGCCGGAATGATGCTCCACTGGGCACCCGTGTCGCAAAGGAAACTGCAACCAGAGGCGGTGTCTCGGATGAAGAGCAGCCTGTTGGTTACGCCAGCGCTCAGGGCCACTACTGAGCGCCGGCCCCGCCGTTTCCCGTAGGTCCGAAGGTGCAGGGTGAGCGGCACCGTCTGACCTTGGCGCCAAACGTGGCATGGAAGAAGCAATGGCCCGCTGCGTTACCGTGCTGACCAGAAGGCCTGGCGTCATCCCTCGCTCTCCTGCGACGGTCCGGTGGCGGGGCGGTCGCGGGAGCGAGCAGGTCGGTGGACCGCTGAGGCATGGCCAAAACGAAACGGTCCGCCTCCCTGGCCAGGGCGCGGGGGCCCACGATGTCGGTGTTGGCCAGTGCCATCCTCACTTGTGCCGGCAGCGTGCGCATGAACAGCTCCGTAAAGAGGATCATGGGGTCTTCTGTCCCCAGCAGATTCAGCATCCTCTCCATGCGGGCAGAAGGTCTCTCGTCTCCCAATTCCGACATAGCAAATAAGCGGCGCACCCTCTCTGCAGCGGACAGTTCAAATGTATCTAGCAGTAGGGTCTTGAGGCGCTCATATTTGTTCGTCGCCGGGGGATCAGACAAAAAACCTACCACTCGAGCTGCGGTGGAGCTGCCCAACACTGCCACCGTGTGGTTGTACCAGTCGTCGTCGTCATCCACGTTGCTCTTGTTGAAGTTTGCCTCCACAATCAATAGTATCCAGCTGCAGCCGTTCAGACCAGCGCTTACAAGCCCCGCACATACAAGCCCCGCACATAGCAACCCCTCGCTTCCATTGGCTGATTTTGGTGACGTGATTTTGGGTCACGTTGCACGTTGCACTGCGGGATTGATTGATTGATTGATTGAAAACTTTATTAACAGATTGCCGTATGATTTGGGTCACGTTGCACTGCGGGATTGATTGGTTGATTGATTGATTCATTGATTCATTGATTGATTGATTGATTGATTGAAAACTTTATTAACAGATTGATTGATTGATTGAAAACTTTATTAACAGATTGCCGAATGGGTACACGTGACCACAGGCCCTGATTGATTGAAAACTTTATTAACAGATTGTAGAATGGGTACACGTGACCTGACCGATTGATTGATTGATTGATTGAAAACTTTATTAACAGATTGCAGAATGGGTACAGTGACCGATTGATTGATTGATTGATTGATTTATTGATTGATTGATTGATTGATTGATTGAAAACTTTATTAACAGATTGCAGAATGCAGTACAGCTCAATACACACAATTGTTAAGGGGATGCAGACCATGCAGTACTGTTACATTTGTGACATACAGTAAATATATACAAGGGGGAGGGAACTGTACATTTATGATGAATTGAAAATGGGGGACCCTGATGTAAACAAGACGGAAGTCTTTCTCTGGTCTGCATCCCCTTAACAATTGTGTGTATTGAGCTGTACTGCAGATATATTTCAATTGTCTTACTTATTTACATAAGTATTATAGGCCTACAGCAGTATTGTACAGACAGTCTGTGTGAAGTCTGTGTGGTTATCCAGCTGCACAAAGGCAGAGCAAGAGGCTCTACAGAGGGTGGTGAAGGCGGCAGGCAGGATTGTCGGGACTCCTCTATCAAACATCACCTCCGTCTTCACCTCCCGCTGCCTCCACCGCTCCAAGTGTATCATCAAGGACCAGTCTCACCCAGCACATCACCTCTTTCAGCTCCTTCCCTCAGGGAGGAGATACCGGTCCATACATGCCAAGAGTTAAATATTTAAGAACAGCTTTTTCCCCCAAGCAGTCAGACTGTTAAACGCTCATTGACTGTCCCCTCACGTGCACCATGCACTTACCTGGACTTGATAATCACTGTTACCACTCATCATGCACTTTATTTAAAATATTCTGTTATGTACAGTGTTATATGTGTTTCATGTATGTATATATTGTACTACGGTCTGTGGGAGCTCCCCTGAAATTTCACTCACGGTCATATAAGAGTTTTAATGTACCATGTACAGACATTGGATTTTCTACCCATAATTTGATTTAAAACATTCCATAGATTTTTACCATCATTTCTCACATCATATAACCATGGTTTAAAATATTCCCTTTTTCTCACCTTATTTAACTTTGTGACTTGATTACGTAAGGAACGGTACTTTTGTCTGTCATCTGCAGAACTGGAACACACTGATGCTTTTTTGGCTACAGTATGTCTCTCTCATTCATTAAAATTCATTAAAAGCTACTATCTATCCATGGGGCTGATTTGTTTCTGACATAAATAAGTCCAGTGCAACCTCTGGGTCATCCTCACAACATACCTCCTCCCAGTTTATACCCAACATTTCATTAATAAAACCTTCTACATTAAAACTCTTATATGACCGTGAGTGAAATTTCAGGGGAGCTCCCACAGACCGTAGTACAATATATACATACATGAAACACATATAACACTGTACATAACAGAATATTTTAAATAAAGTGCATGATGAGTGGTAACAGTGATTATCAAGTCCAGGTAAGTGCATGGTGCACGTGAGGGGACAGTCAATGAGCGTTTAACAGTCTGACTGCTTGGGGGAAAAAGCTGTTCTTAAATATTTAACTCTTGGCATGTATGGACCGGTATCTCCTCCCTGAGGGAAGGAGCTGAAAGAGGTGATGTGCTGGGTGAGACTGGTCCTTGATGATACACTTGGAGCGGTGGAGGCAGCGGGAGGTGAAGACGGAGGTGATGTTTGATAGAGGAGTCCCGACAATCCTGCCTGCCGCCTTCACCACCCTCTGTAGAGCCTCTTGCTCTGCCTTTGTGCAGCTGGATAACCACACAGACTTCACACAGACTGTCTGTACAATACTGCTGTAGGCCTATAATACTTATATAAATAAGTAAGGCAATTGAAATATATCTGCAGTACAGCTCAATACACACAATTGTTAAGGGGATGCAGACCAGAGAAAGACTTCCGTCTTGTTTACATCAGGGTCCCCCATTTTCAATTCATCATAAATGTACAGTTCCCTCCCCCTTGTATATATTTACTGTATGTCACAAATGTAACAGTACTGCATGGTCTGCATCCCCTTAACAATTGTGTGTATTGAGCTGTACTGCATTCTGCAATCTGTTAATAAAGTTTTCAATCAATCAATCAATAAATCAATAAATCAATCAATCAATCAATCAATCGGTCACTGTACCCATTCTGCAATCTGTTAATAAAGTTTTCAATCAATCAATCAATCAATCAATCAATCGGTCAGGTCACGTGTACCCATTCTACAATCTGTTAATAAAGTTTTCAATCAATCAATCAGGGCCTGTGGTCACGTGTACCCATTCGGCAATCTGTTAATAAAGTTTTCAATCAATCAATCAATCTGTTAATAAAGTTTTCAATCAATCAATCAATCAATCAATGAATCAATGAATCAATCAATCAATCAATCAATCCCGCAGTGCAACGTGACCCAAATCATACGGCAATCTGTTAATAAAGTTTTCAATCAATCAATCAATCAATCCCGCAGTGCAACGTGCAACGTGACCCAAAATCACGTCACCAAAATCAGCCAATGGAAGCGAGGGGTTGCTATGTGCAGGGCTTGTATGTGCGGGGCTTGTAAGCGCTGGTCTGAACGGCTGCAGCTGGAAGCATCTCTCCACAATAGCAAACAATGCAGCCGGAGCCGCCTCCCAGAACTCAGGTAGTTTGAGCGTGGGCATGCGCGCACCACGCGCTTCCCTGACGGGGGATGGTGATGGCTGCCGATGGCCAGAACGTCTTCCTCGTCCGGACATTTTGAAAGAATGTTCGTTCGTTGATTATTGTACACAATTCGCCGTAACAAAAATCCACGTCGGGGTCACCAGTGTAGTGCCCGGAGGAAAGAGGAATAAACGGAGGTAACGTAATGTTTGTTTAATGTACAAAGCCACGTCAGTAAACAAGAACACAAGCACATGAATCGCCAGCACAGTAATGAATGAATAACAGCCAGTGCAACCGCAATAGATGTCCCCTCTGGCCGCGTGCCAGATCATTAGTTCCCTCCCACGACTACACAACATAGTCAGAAGATGAACACGAACCAATACTGTAGTCACTACACCGCTCAGTTTTTTGAGTACCTCATCTGTTGTTACCATTTCCAGTTTGAAGTCGTCTTTGTGGACCCCTAGGTTCTTGTAGTATGCTACTATGTGTTCTACCCCATAATGCCCTGAGTGGGAGGGTAGTTTGTTTACCAGTGTTGTGGCTATGTTTGTGAAGAAACTATTTAAGTAATTGGCTACATCCAGCTTTTCTGTGATGAGCGTGTTGTCCGTCTTTATGTTTATGTTTGAGAATCCGTACGATACACAGACGCTCCATTACCGGATAAATATATATATATAATTAGTAAACTGTCGGGGGCATTTTCTGCCCCCCCTTAACTGATTTTCGAGGGCATTTTGTCCATTTTCAAGGGCATTATGCCCCAAGCCCCCGTTAATTTCGAACCCTTTGAGGAACTCTATGGAGAAGTTGAAATTGACCAGCTTTTGGAGTAGAATAGTATGGTTAACAGTGTCAAAAGCTTTCCTTAGATCAAGGAACACAGCCCCCACAACCCCACCCCTGTCCATTGAAGCCTTGACTGTCTCTAAAAAGAAGCATGTTGCTGTTTCTGTTGAATGGTTAGCCTTGAATCCAAATTGCATTGGGTGCAGTGGGAAGGAGCTGTTATTGAGATGATCAGTGACCTGTTTGGCAATCAGTTTTTCAAACACCTTGGACACTATGGGTAAAATACTGATGGGTCTGTAATTGGATGTCATGAGAGGGTCACCACTTTTAAATAAAGGGACCACAACTGCAGGCTTCCATGGGTTAGGAAAACTTCCTTGATTGAAACCCATATTGTTATATTATATGGGTCAGTGACATCACTATAGAGGAGTTTATCTCTTTCAGCATGAGTGTGTCCATGCCATATATATCCTTAGCTCTTGAGGATTTGAGGGATGTAATTATATTTGCAACCTCTATCTCAGTGACTGATTTTGGTATGACTGCTGGTTCATAAATATTGACAGTAGATGGCAGATCAGGACTACTGTCCTGAACTGCGAAGCTTTGGGCTATTGCGGCCACAGACTCTACAAAATACTGATTGAGGGCCGGTGCTACGTCTGACGGATACTGTAAAGTTTTGTCATTGACCTTCAGTTCAATTGGCTTAATTGCAGCTTTGTTTTGACCAGTTAATTTCTTGATCTGACTCCATATAACCTTTGAGTTACAGTGGGCATTTTCAATAATTGAGATGAAGAAATCTGCTTTTGCTTTTCTCAGTTCCCTTGTTGTTTTGTTTCTCAACATTACACATTTTTGTCTATCGTGAGACAGCTTTGATTTTGTGGCAATTTTTAAAGCAATGTCCCGTTCCTTCATTAGTTTCTTGACCAAATCGTTCGCCCAGGGGAGAGTCTGTTTCTTATTTTTGCGTTTTATCCTAATTGAAAATGTATTGATTGTAGATTGCAATTTTTCCGTAAAAACTTGACTAGTTGTCTCTAGGTCACTTTCAAGCAGTAGATCGTTCCAGTTAAAGTTTTGTATGGCTAATCTAAACTTCTCTTGCTTGTGTTTTGGAATGCCAAAGGATTAAATTTTCCCAGCATTTGTATTGAACCGCTTGCCTGTTAGTTTTCTTGATATCAGCACCATATTATGGTCTGACAGCCCTGTTATCATATTGTGTGTTTTTGTAATTCTTTCGGGTCTATTAGTGAATATTAAGTCAATCTGAGTGCTGGTGCTGTTTGTTATTCGCGTTGGGCCTTTAACCATTTGAGTTAAGTTAAAACTGTCAGTAATTTGCTTGAGCTTCTTCCTTGTTGCCTTGTCCTCCCAGTTCAAGTTCAAGTCACCCATTATAATGACCTCTCTCTTAAAATCACATTGACTTAGTACATTCTTAAATTTATCATAAAAGCTAATACCCGTAGTACGCTCTGTTGAGCGCACTACTCTCTGCAGAGCCTTCCTGTCCTGGGCAGTGCAGTTGCCAAACCAGGCAGTGATGTTCCCAGTCAGGATGCTCTCCACAGCCCCAGAGAGCCTCAAACTGAACAATGACATCTCCTTAGCAAATGATCTCAATTCCTTCTATGCAAGGTTTGAGGCTATGAATAAAAACACCAGCCTACAAACCACGGCAATGGGGGGGGGGGGGGGGGTCTGCTGATGGAGACTCAGTGTTCAGGGTAACAGAGCATGAGGTGAGACGGATCTTTAAAAAAGTGAATATCAGGAAGGCAGCAGGACCGGACGGCATCCCCGGCCGCGTCCTAAAAGTCTGTGCCGACCAACTGGCCCCGGTATTCACTGACATCTTCAACCTGTCCTTGGAACAGGCTGTCATCCCCACCTGTCTGAAGAAGTCCACCATCATCCCTGTACCCAAAAAATCTACGCCCGCTTGCCTCAACGACTACCGCCCTGTAGCCCTCACCTCCATAGCCATGAAGTGCTTTGAGAAGCTAGTGAAGGGCTACATCTGTTCCTCCCTCCCCATCAACCTGGACCCTCTGCAATTTGCATATCGCCCCAACAGGTCCACGGAGGACACCATAGCCCATGTGCTGCACACAGCAGCATCACACCTGGACAAGAGGCAGGGGAACTATGTGAGAATGCTGTTCATCGACTACAGCTCAGCATTCAATACCATAGTCCCCTCCAAACTCATAGCCAAGCTCAGGGACCTGGGCTTGAACTATGACCTCTGCCAGTGGGTCTTGGACTTCCTGACGGGCAGACCCCAGGTGGTAAGAGCAGGCAACTGCACCTCCTCATCCATCACGCTCAACATAGGGGCCCCCCAGGGCTGTGTTCTGAGCCCCCTCCTCTACTCCCTGTACACACATGACTGCGTAGCACAGCGGAACAACAACACCATCATCAAATTTGCTGATGACACAGTAGTGGTGGGCCTGATCTCTGCCAACGACGAAAGGGCCTACCTGGAAGAGGTAGAGAACCTGTCACAGTGGTGTCAGGAGAACTGCCTCTCCCTGAACGTCAGCAAAACAAAAGAGATGATTGTGGACTTCAGGAGGTCGGGGGTCAAGGACTACAGCCCCCTCAGCATCGACGGGGCACCGGTTGAGAGAGTGAACAGTTTCAAGTACCTCGGAGCCCACATATCCGAGGATTTGACATGGACCACACACATTGACAGTGTTGTGAAGAAGGCACGACAACGCCTCTACTTCCTCAGGCGCCTAAGGAAGTTCCAAGTCAGTCAGAAGATCCTTAGGAACTTCTACTCATGTACAATAGAGAGCATCCTGACTGGCAACATCACCTCCTGGTTTGGGAATAGCACTGCACAAGACCGTAGCAGACTACAAAGAGTGACACGTTCAGCCGAACGCACAATTGGAGGGGGGCTTCCCACCCTCCAGAACATTTACAACAAGCGGTGCAAGGGGAAGGCTAAGAGAATTATTAAGGACTCGAGCCACCCGAACAACTGCCTCTTTGAACTGCTGCGGTCAGGCAAGCGATACCGGAGTCTTAAGGCGAGCACAGAAAGACTCAGAAGAAGCTTCTATCCCCAGGCCATCAGGCTGCTAAACGAACAATAAACACTATGCAACAACCATCAAATGCACACAGCACACACACCCACACGCACACACTCACTTAAACAAACAACACACTGCAGCACCCACTCTCCACACTTTAGATCACACAAACACACTTTATATTTATTGATAAAGGATTTGCACTACAACTCGTACACCTACTGTAAATTGTACCTAAATTGCACCTCATCCTATTTCTGCCTTGCACTATATAGTATTGTATATTAGTACACTACACAGTATTGTATATTATATGGTAACTCAGTTACGTCTACTCTGCATCGAACATTGTACATATGTCTATACTGAACACTGTGACCTAATTTTTTTTACTTCTAATTTACATGCTATACTATGTTATTTTATTTCATACTTATCTTGTCTTGCACAGTCTCTGGAGCGTAACAGTAAGAAGCATTTTGTATAAAAGTATTCTGTACTTCTGTATGACAACTATTAAAGAAACTTGAGAAACTAGAAGGACTGAAGTATATTCCCTGATACTTTGGATTTCCTGAGTTGTCTCAGGTGGTAGAGGCGCTGCTTCGCCTTTTTTAACACAGTGTCTGTGTGTGTTGTCCATGTCAGGTCCTCTGTGATATGGACTCCCAGGTACGTAAAACTGCTCACTCTGTCTATGATATTCCCATTTATCCACAGTGGCGTGTGTGTCTCCTGCTGTATTCTCCTAAAATCCACGATCAGCTCCTTGGTCTTAGCAATGTTTAGGAGTATGCTGTTATTCCGGCACCAGAGTGCCAGGACATCAACCTCCTCCCGGTAGGCCTTCGTCGTTGTCAGAGATCAGGCCCACCACCACTGTGTCATCCACAAACTTCACTATGGAGTTGGAGCTGAACCTGGCCACACAGTCATGTGTGTACCGCGAATACAGCAGGGGGCTGAGAACACAGCCCTGGGGGGACCCAATGCTCAGGGTGATTGAGTTGGAGGTGTGTCCACCCACCCTGACCACCTGGGGCCTGTTGGTCAGAAAGTCCAGGATCAAATCAAATTAATTTGTAAGGCCCGAAAACACACATTAATGTCCCCATGGGCCGGACACGTCTTCTTTAGCCTCTTAGCATGCGCCGACCCGCATATGGAAAGTTTTTAGGACGATTTGCCCACCGGCACTTTGGCGACCCCTAGTGGTTCGGGTGTGCATATTTTGTAATACAATATATATATCGAATTGAAGGCTTATTTGTTGCCTGTCGATAGCGACAAAATCCGACAAAATCTGTTCAGCGGTTCTCGAGTTACATGCCGGTATTTGAGGCTTGTGCAAAGTACACGGTATTGCGCAAAATACCACTCCCGACTTTTGGCGCAGTAGTTCTGTCAATCTAGATCCGATCTCGAAAATGATTGTGGATCGTTGTAGCCAATGAGTGTGGCTTACCAATGAAACACCACGTGAGGATGTATGAATAATCTTTATTTTTATTTTTAATAACGAGCGAAAACAGGAAGAGAAAAACAGCCGAATGAATTGAAGTCTATGAGAAAACTCTGTTTTTCTTTTGTACACAGTTTACCAAAATCACTCATTTCTGAATGGATCTTTATGAAATTTGGACATGTACTACATAAGGCTTCAGGCTATGAGTCCGTATGGATTTGTAAGCCATACCACCTTCTGGGGAAATACTACCTCTGGACTACTAACTACTACAGAAAAACTTGAGTAACAAGTTTTTCTACAACTCAAGTTCAGACCTATGGCACTCTATTACGTTAGCACTAAAAGTGAATATTTTGGAATCAGAAACTTCAGAATGTCATCTTTCAAAAGAGACCAGGCTCATGCATGTGCTATAAGTATATAGTATAGTATTTTGGTTTGCAAAAAAAGTATGCAGTCCTCAAGTTCAAGTAAAAAAATTGCCACTTTTCTGCCCGCTTGATAAGAAGTCAAGAAGAAACATCACAATAAATCAAGAACAAAACAAAAACACCATGAAGTCCAAATTTTTTTAAATAAAAACTCACTAAAACCTAGCAATAGGAAAAAATGCACCACAGGCAATGTGGAGGAGAGAAACCTTAGAAGGGCCGTTCAAGGGGGGGGTCTCCCTTAGATGTCCACTTGAACGTGCTGTATCCAACCAACTTACTGCTTATCTCTTACAGAATGACCTCCTAGACCCTAATCAGTCAGGCTTCAGGACTGGTCACTCCACAGAGACAGCCCTCATTGCGGTCACAGAGGCACTTCACTTAGCAAAAGCGAAAGGCCTCTCCTCTGTCCTGATTCTCCTAGATCTATCTGCAGCCTTCGACACAGTCAACCACCAGATCCTCCTTGCGGCCCTCGCAGGAATGGGAGTGGCTGGCTCTGCGCTGACATGGCTGTCATCATACCTCAATGACCGCTCCTACCAAGTGTCATGGAGAGGGACCCTGTCGGCCACCCGCCCCCTGCGGACGGGTGTCCCCCAGGGCTCGGTTTTAGGACCCCTTCTCTTCTCCCTCTAGACTAAATCACTGGGTAACATTATCACGTCTCATGGCTTCTCCTACCATTGTTATGCCGACGATACTCAACTCTTCCTCTCCTTCCCTCCCTCAGATATCCACGTCTCTGAGCGGATCTCGGCCTGTCTGTCCGACATCTCAGCCTGGATGACGTCCAACCACCTCAACCTGAACCTAAGCAAAACAGAATTGCTCCACCTGCCGGCCAAATCCTCCCCCCTAACCGACCTTTCAATCACAGTCGAGAATGCAGCTGTGACTGCGTCCCCGACCGCCAAGAACCTTGGTGTTGTCCTCGACGACCAGTTGAACTTCTCTGCTCACATCGCAGCGACGACCAGAACCTGCCGATTCCTCCTGAGCAACGTCAGAAGGATCCGCCCCTTCCTGACAAAAGAAGCCACCCAACTCCTCGTCCAATCAACAGTCATCTCCCGCCTCGACTACTGCAATGCACTGCTCGCTGGCCTCCCGGCCACTGCCACTAAGCCTCTTCAACTCATTCAGAACGCAGCGGCCCGCCTGATCTCAAACCTACCGAAGTCGGCCCATGTCACCCCACTTCTTAGGGACCTGCACTGGCTCCCCATTGCTGCACGAATCCGCTTCAAGGCCCTCGACCTAGCATACCGTGCGGCAAAGGGAACCGCTCCCGCCTACCTCCGGTCAATGGTCTCTAACTACACACCCTCAAGACCCCTACGCTCTGCATCTTCTGGCCGCCTCAGACCTACTCCTATCCAAGCTCCGGGAGGGTCATCAAAGAGAAGTCGCCTATTCTCAGTCCTTGCCCCACAATGGTGGAATGAACTACCCACCCCAGTTAGGACAGCCGAATCACGTCCAATCTTTCGCCGTCGACTAAAGACGCACTTCTTCAACCATTATCTGAATAAAAAAAAAAAAACAATAAAAAATAAAAATCTAACCCTAACTAACCGTACTGTCATGCACTTGTCCTAATAAACTAACCTACACTGTAGCACTCAACACTTTGATGAACATTGTTGCTCAGCTGATAGAGTTGTGCCCTTCCTGATGGCTTGTCGTACAGAACTTGTAAGTCGCTTTGGATAAAAGCGTCAGCTAAATGACTAAATGTAAATGTGAATGTAAATGTTGGTGATACTAGTGTTGCAATAAAACAGGCAAAACTGTTGGTAAGCATGCACATATACGTGTTGTGACGAGCTTGGTGTTGTTCAAGCTCGACACAGACCAAAACAAACAATTCCAATGTCCACACAAGCACAATTTCAATAAATAAATTATATTTATTGTTTAACAACACAAGTCCAATGGGCAATAGGGTAATCCAAAAACAGTCCAGGGTTAAAACATGTATCAGGCTCTCGTACAAAAGAAGGGATTGTTCATTACTCAGAGTTGTTGTCCCCGCCATAATCCCCCGGTGTCGTTCTGTGTCTCCAGCCTGTTCCCATATCTCCGCTTTGCAGCCTTCACTGCCTTGCGCAGACTGTATGCTGCTGCCTTATACTCGTCCATATTTCCGGATCCACGGCCCGAGTTGTAAGCAGCAGTGCGAGCATTCAGGGCGACTCGGATGGAGTTGTCAACCCACGGTTTCTGGTTTGGAAAAACCCGCTTCCACCTGTAAAGGTTGTTTTTTGTTGTTTACTTTTCCCCTTCTCCTTAATGTCTGCTTAGCAGTTTAGTGGTTATTCGTTATACTAATAACTTAAAGAGTCCCTATTATCTGCTCATGACCCAAACACCCACAGCCCACACAGTATAATGACAGTATAATGACAATACATTTGAATCTAATCTAACATGGGTCTCCCAGTCCCTCTGCTCTGCAGTAAACATAAAATACTGTAAATGTTCTGGTATCCTGTTCCCACTTTATCCAATCAGGAGAGAGAACTCCACAAATTTGGGCGGGATAAACATAATGGCTTGCTCGTAAACGTCTTTTTCCACCTAAACGATTCACTAAAATATGTTTCTGACAACATTTTAGGCACTGAATATATGGATAATAATGCTGGATCTTAATTCGTATTTGATTTGCAACTCCTAGATTGACAGTTTTAATTTTGTTATCCTCTTTTTCTCCGCCTGATTTTCTGTGCTTTTTCCTCCCATCCCAATTTAGTCGTTATGCCAATTCCCCCCTCCCCTACCTGGTCGTTGTGCGCATGTGCCCCCTACTGGTCGGTCTAGGGAGCCCTGAGGTCTACCACATGCTTCCTCCGACACATGCAGAGACAGCCAGCGGCTCTCTTTTCACCTGAAGGGAGGTCACGCTGCCTTCACCACTTCCTGTCTTTTGCTGTGCAGGCGCCCAGACCTGACCTGTAGGAGTCGCTGTCCACAACGCCAGATTACCACCCATCAACTCCCCTCCCGCTAACTCAGCCAAACGAGTTAGTATGACGGCTGGTCCAAGCCGCAGGCAAAGCTGACACCCGGATTCGAGACCGGAGTCTCTCGCATGGGTGACGAGCGCAATCTCCGCTGCGCCACCCAGCCGCCCCCCTAGATTGACAGTTTGATCTGAATTTCAAACCTTTCAGTAAAGTGTTGCATATGTGAAAACAACAGCAAGAGGCGGAGGTGTCTGCATTCTCTACTGCAGGGGTGACCAACCTTTTTGAAACCGAGAGCTACTTCAAGACCTCTCTACCCTTTATTCTGCATTCTAAGAGAAAATGACCGATCTAGGTATTTCAAGATTCTACGCCGTCTTCCTCACAGTGCTACTACATGTAGAGATACACATTCAATTTTGACAGAGAGATTTCAGATACAATTTAATTAAAGTGAATCTTTATCACAAACGGTTCCAAAGATATGTAATGTTCAAAAAGAAAAGCAACTAACATATTTTTTATGTAGCTCCATGGTGACTATACTATTCTTAGAACATGCCTTGCAGGCGACTCGCGGACTCACGACCCGCGGGCACCGTGTTGGCTACCTCTGCTCTACTGCATGTCTTCTTCTCTCCTGCCTTCTCGTGCTCGTCTGGACCGCAGGGGGAAGCTGCTGTCCTGTTTAGCCCACGACAGACATTTTCATGCATAACTGGGCAACCCAGAGAGAGCGACTTTCGAAATGAGTCGCTTGTTTGTGGACAGAGAGTGGCGGCCAATTTAACCAATATCCTTTAACATTCCAGCGGCCCAGCCGCGCTGACACACATTTTGCGTGACAATGCCGTACCGGGGCGGACCGCGATGAGGAGTGGCATGAACGGTCGAGGGGCGTGGAAGAAAAGCTGGTCTTCTTCAGTTTTCTCCTTCCTGAACCATTGTCCATTGATACACGTACACAAAGTCTGGCCCGTTACTCAGGGGAGACAGTGGCTCGGGACGTAGAGCAGTCGTCTGGTAATCTGGAGGTTCCCGGTTCGATTCCCACTCCTCCCGGGCGGGCAGCGTGTCGAAGTGTCCTTGAGCAAGACACTTAACCCCTAACTGCTCCCGATGAGCAGGTCGGCACCTTGCATGGTTGCCTCCACCGTCGGTGTGTGAATGTGTGAGTGAATGGGTCAAAAGTGAGGAACAAATTGTAAAGCGCATTGGATAAATGCAAATTTTTTATTTACCATTCATGGTGAACAGGAACGGTGGTGTGTGTTGAGAACAGACAGTGGTCTCTCTTGGTTAACTCTCAGGTATGTGTGTAAAGGGACCAGCGAGCACATCAGCTGACAGCGTGATCCTGTGGACAGAAGGCCCTCTGTGGGACTCCGCCTTACTCTTTCACACTGACACAGACTCGCGCGGAGAAACGTTGCTTATACGAGGCGAGGTCTTTCCTCGTTTTTCCTCGTCATTTGGCACAGATGATGATGTGTGGTTCCTACGAGCTCCTTGTGGTCCATTTTCCACATGTAGTTATCATTCTGAAAGCCCTGCTTGAGTACAAACGTGCACATAAATACATTAAGTTAATTCACTTCATTTGGAGAATGCGCTGTTGTGCTTTAATTAACAGCACCATCTCAAGCTTGTGTGTGTGTGTGTGTCTACCAGCCCAGATGCACAGCTGTCACGAGTTGAAGCTGTTTGAGTTGTTTTGGAAGAGCCTAAAAGCCATAATTACCGGTCCTTATAAGAGCAGAACGGCTGCAAATTACAGCTGTGCTCAGAGCAAACGAAAATAGCCTGATTCAATTATTTACAACTGGAGAATGCTGGTGGTGTGCTATCACCCTGCCACACACACACACACACACACACACACACACACACACACACACACACACACACACACACACACACACACACACACACACACACACACACACACACACACACACACACACACACACACACACACACACACACACACACACACACATACATACACAGCTAATGTACACGCGCAAGACATGTGCACACACACACACACACACACACACACACACACACACACACACACACACACACACACACACACACACACACACACACACACACACACACACACACGCACACGGGGGCCCAGTCTGGTGAATAGGAGAAGCGTGACAGGACCGGCAGACTCCCTCCTCCTCCTCACCTCGTCACCTCGTCGTGTGTGGTAAGAATGCACCGGAACAATATCAACAGAACACACAAACAGCCGTCCTCCACCGCCACGGAGGTGATATCCCACCTTTACCACGGCCTGACATTTAGATGGATGGGCCCAACACCGGGATAAAAAAATCACTCCTTCAAGGTGAACAGAGATTATGCCGCTAGAGATTAAATACGGCAATTGTTCCCAAACCGAGCAGGGATTTGTATATCGCTCACGGTATCTGTGTTTAGGGGTGATTTCCCTTGCACCCTCCTGGGGTATGAATTCCTGTATTCTGACACTAAATCCGGATGTGTCCAGGGATAATTGGTCTATATGGCCTGTAATCCGCACGCTCAGGGGCCAGGAGGCCAGCGGGGGATTTCCCTCTCACAATTCCCAGTGTTTAACTGTTGGGGACGACTAAGTAGCATTGGATGATTTGGATCGTGCTGAAGCTAACCTCTCCTGAGATGTCTGTCCTAATGCCGTGTGACATAACTCTCCTCTTTACTATTGTGTCCATCTGCCGTGCCTCTTTCATCTCCTCCTCTTCTATCCTCCTCGTCTCTCTCTCCTGTCGTCCTCTGTCCCCCAATCTCTTGTCTCTTCTCCTATATTTGCATCCTCTCCTTCCCTCTACTCTGCTATCCTCTCCTCTGGCCTTCTCCTCCTCTTCCCTCTATCAGATTATAAACCTTCCACCACCGCATACCAGATCTAAATCTTATCTAAGGCACCACACTGGTCCAATTCACCTTATTCCCAGATGGTTATGAAGACGAGGGATTCTAAACTGCCTCCAGTCAGTTCTAGGCTGCAATCACACTTAATCTGTTTAATAGATTTTAGATATATATAGATACTAGACAGTTTAATCTGGCGGCACGTTGGTGTAGTGGTTAACACTGTCGCCTCACAGCTAGAAGGTCCTGGGTTCAATTCCCTCTTCTTGGGGACCAGGTTGCCGTGTTGCCAGTTACCCAGGTGGGGTATCTCCCGGGCCTTTCTGTGTGGAGTTTGCATGTTCTCCCCGTGCTCGCAAGGGTTTCCCCTCCCGATAAGATAAACCCAATGGAAAAACATGCACAACAGATCACTAACTTTGTCGCATCCCTGACGAAGACAGACAGGAGCACATGGATTGGTCCCCGGGCGCGGCACACGCTGCAGCTCTTGTCTGCTCCCGGCTGCCCTTGGGGGGAAGGATGACGGGATGGGAGGTGCAGAGAACATTTAATCAGCGACTCAGTGCATGTGTGTGTGTGTTCCTGTGGGTCGCCTATCGCATGTGTGTGTGTGTGTGTACAAAAAATCTGCATGACATTCTTCTTCTTCTAATATTAACATCACTCTTTGCAGAGTTCCGTATAAACTATCCTGCATGTGGCTCAAACCGGTGTGACTATTGAACCAAATAATGATGTCAATCTTGGTGAAAGTCATCATTTTGAACTGGATATTGTTCCTGCGAAGAACCAGCAGAGGAAACGACTAATCTAAGTAAAGGTGGTTGTGTTTGCGTTAGTCACTATCCATCCTAGAACACTGCTGCTTGGTAGAACTTGGACATGTGATGTATACGTTCTTATTACAACTTTGATCCCCTGATCAGATGTTTTCATCGACAGAAATTTTACCCAAAAGACGAAGTCAAGAGTCAAGTTGTCACGGCATACAAGTATACAGTGAAATGCGGGGAGTCTTGCCCGCAACGATTGTGCAATAATACAATAATAAGAATAGGATGAGAATAAGACATTTGTGCAATATACAAGTAATAAGAATAAGACATAATAGGTACATAAAGTTTACAAAAAGCATGGTAAGACATGCTAAGGTCCTGCGATAGTGCAATACACTGTTAGCTACGGATGAGGCACTGGGTCTTATGTACACTACTATACAATGCTATACTATACAATCTACAGTTATACTATGTGTCTTTATGCTAGCTTGCTATATCCATCTGTTTACTATACAAGAACCACTCCGTTCTTGTTTTTAAAGTGACCTTTCATTGTGTAAAGTGACCTTGAGTGTGAGCGTGTGCAGCGTGTGTGTGTGTGTGTGTGTGTGTGTGTGTGTGTGTGTGTGTGTGTGTGTGTGTGTTCATGCTAAAGTGACTGCTAGTGTGTGAGCGTATACAGTGTGTGTGTTGGGTGTGTGCTCATGACTTGTGTGCTTGTGTGTGGTGAGTTCAGTGTTCAAGACTATGATGGTCTGGGGGAAGAAGCTGAGCCGAAGTCTCTCTGTCCTAGTTGCTGGTGTGCGCAGGCATTTGCCTGCGCAGCAGCTTGAACAGGCTGTTGTTGGGGTGGTGAGGGTCTTTCATTATTCTGCAGGGTCTGGATTTGCACCTCTTGTTAAGACAGACAAACATCTGTTTTAGTTCACATGCGCATCATCAACACGAAGGTTGTGTGACATTGAATACACCCAAGGCATCTGCAACGCAAAGGAAGCAGCGGCAACACATTTTCTTCTCGGAAATGAGTGAACTACCATTGGAAAATTGATGCATTCAACAGATGGGGGGGGGGTCAACCTCTTTGCTCCCACAGCCCAATGTTCATTCAACAGATGGGGGGGGGGGGTCAACCTCTTTGCTCCCACAGCCCAATGTTCATTCAACAGATGGGGGGGGGGGGGGTCCACCTCTTTGCTCCCACAGCCCAATGTTCATTCAACAGATGGGGGGGGGGGGGGGTCCACCTCTTTGCTCCCACAGCCCAATGTTCATTCAACAGATGGGGGGGGGGGGGGGGGGGTCCACCTCTTTGCTCCCACAGCCCAATGTTCATTCAACAGATGGGGGGGGGGGGGGTCCACCTCTTTGCTCCCACAGCCCAATGTTCATTCAACAGATGGGGGGGGGGGTCCACCTCTTTGCTCCCACAGCCCAATGTTCATTCAAGAGATGGGGGGGGGGGGTCCACCTCTTTGCTCCCACAGCCCAATGTTCATTCAACAGATGGGGGGGGGGTCCACCTCTTTGCTCCCACAGTCCAATGTTCATTCAACAGATGGGGGGTCCACCTCTTTGCTCCCACAGTCCAATGTTCATTCAACAGATGGGGGGGGGGGGTCCACGTCTTTGCTCCCACAGCCCAATGTTCATTCAACAATTATAGGCCCTAGGTTCCCTCAGCCATACAACTGACAAACAGCTAAGGGAACTTTATGTTTAGGGAGCATACAGCCTAAAACTCCCAAGGCCCAAAACGTGCATTGTTTAACTAAACTCTGGACAGCAATCATAATCTCTTTTCTAAACCACTTCGTATCCGTGACCCTTGACCTTTCATAGGCCTCAGCCCTGTGTCATCGCCTAATAACCTTTCAGGCTAATCCCACATTCTACATTAATTAAGCTGTAAATTTTGTGTGTGCTCATGTGTGCTTGTGTGTGGAGAGTTCAGTGTTCAAGACTCTGATGGCCTGGGGGAAGAAGCTGAGCCGAAGTCTCTCTGTCCTAGTTGCTGGTGTGCGCAGGCGTTTGCCTGACTGCAGCAGCTTGAACAGGCTGTTGTTGGGGTGGTGAGGGTCTTTCATTATTCTGCAGGGTCTGGATTTGCACCTCTTGTTAAGACAGACAAACATCTGTTTTAGTTCACATGCGCGTCATCAACACGAAGGTTGTGTGACATTGAATACACCCAAGGCATCTGCAACGCAAAGGAAGCAGCGGCAACACATTCTCTTCTCGGAAATGAGTGAACTACCATTGGAAAATTGATGCATTCAGTTTTACTGTTATTGTTATTGTACTGCTGTTCTCTCTTTACGTCTCCACTATCCTTAAGTGTTTTGGTATCAAAACATAAAACTCTTGACTTGACTTGACACTTCACCACTTCACCTGATGTATTTGGTGAATTCAGGTCTCACTTGTAAAAGAGAATGTTTTGTGATTTCTCCTGAAGGTCATGAATGAAAGCGATAGAGACGAACAGAAATTCCACATTTCTACATCATTCATTGCAGCTTAATGATCGTGTTTTATGGGTCTCTCACGATAATTTACCTGTAAAGAGGCATAATGACATGACAATTCAATTCCAGCTGGGTTTTTTCCTGCTGACACGTGATGGCACGGTGAAATGTTGCCAGGTTTGGGTTTGCCAGGATATGGAACTGTCTTAATCCCACAGATCAAACGACTTGCCTGGGGAAGGGGGCATCTCTCTGTAATGGAGGCAGAGGGAGCGGTGGCATGCTGGGTGCCTTGATGTCGTGCCGCCAGAGGGCCCTGGTTCATGATGTCAGAACCCTCCACACACACACACACACACCCTCTGGCTGTGAGTCATTAACGAGCCCAGGTCCCATGAGTGGCCCCATCTGTGTGCCACCTGTACTCACGCACCACGACTAGCTGTATTTAATATAGCAGGAGGATGCCGCTCTAGACGCTCCATCCCTTATATATCTTTTATTAAAGTTTAGTGTCTCTTGTCTCTCTCACTCTCTATTCCCAGTGCAACTCATCTCTTCCCGTTCCCACCCCCCACCCCATATCTCCCCTTGTTTTCTCTCTCTCTCTCTCTCTTTCTGTCTCTCTCTCTCCTCTCTCTTTCTGTTTCTCTCTCTCCTCTCTCTTTCTGTTTCTCTCTCTCTTTTTCTGTCTCTCTCTCTCTCTCCTCTCTCTTTCTGTCTCTCTGTCTCTCTATCTCTCTCTCTCTCTTTCTCTCTCTCCTCCTCTTTCTTTCTATCTCTCTATTTAGCTAACGTGATGGATGGACCTATTAAGACCCAGACTGTAAACGAGGTAGAGATGCTCTCAGATGTTAACGTTCCCAAGACTTCTCTAAAAAAAGATGTCATTATGCTAAGTGGTTCATGCGCAAGGTCAACAGGGACTGTTTTGGTCGTCGTATACCAACAGGGGTCACGTTATAATAAGCGAGGTCACTGGGGCAGGTGTATTATACTAGGTCGTGCATGCAGCTGTGTGGGGGTGGGAGTGGAGGTTACCAGAACCAGAACCAGAATCAGAACCAGAACCAAAACCAGAATCAGAAAAGTCTTTATTGCCAAGTAAGTTTGCACATACATGGAATTTGTCTTGGTCATTTGGTGCATCAACATTAACATAAAATTAAGGTCGAATACAAATGGAATAAAATGGAATATAGAATTAGAATTAGAATAAAAACACAATAGAATAGATTTGAATACAGGACAGGGCTGTATAAGTGTGCAGGCTTGTAGTATAATATATACACTAGATTATAATAAGAATACAGTGCAAATGTGCAGATAAAATATGTAGTCCGTGCTTTTAAAGCAGGGGTTCTCAAACCTTTTCATGTCAGTTATCCGTTGGTAAGACTTAGTCCAGAGTTCCATAGCTGTCTGTCTCTGCTGTAGGTGAGGAGGTAACAGGAGAGTGAAACCTATCTTCAGATTAGTCACTCTTTCACTCTCTTTCACTCTACCAACTTCTATTGTATGATGGGGATCCCCTGGAACGCCCCGGAGGACCCCTGGGGCGTCCCCGGACCAACGCTTTGGAAACCACAGCTTTTAAAGGCTCCAGGAAGGACCCTTTATATGCTGCTATCAACGCCTACTGTACAGCGGGTGTCCATAAAGCTTTCACTGACATTAACAGTGTGTCCTTCACCAAGGTCACCGGACTAATGTCACAATGAGCCTCTAATTCCATGACATCTGCTGGTGATTCTTCCCCCACTTAGCCAAAGTAGATAATCTTCACGCAGTGGGCAATTTAATCAGGTGGCTTTTTGAGCAATCTGGACACTAATTGCCATTGTTCCATCTATCAATCACAAGCCATTCACGTAGTCATAATCATAATGATGTAGAACTGGGCTTAATGAGATAAATCAGATTACAGCCAAATATATTAATGTAATTACTTGGCTTTAATCTGTAGTCTGTATTTAAAAGTGCTTTTTTTGGGGGTCAAATATACACAGTATATCTAAAAATGCTTTCTCTGTTCTTTTTAGGGTTCAGTATTTACCTCATGACTCACTGCTTTAATGTGCTAATAATTTCCCTCCCCTCCTCCCGCTGCAAGCTTAATGCATGTCACATTGATAAACAATAAAAACAGGTTGATATGTATAATCTATTACTGTATATCTGTTTTTATCTAGCTATCCCAATGCACTGTATGTGAGGTCCCATCGTCCTCGTATCACATGTGTCTGTTGTACTGTGAAACTTTGAAGGTGGATCGATAATGTCTTCGCATATCGCTCATCCGTATATGATGATGAATACATTTACATTTACATTTAGTCATTTAGCTGAACGCTTTTATCCAAAGCGACTTACAAATTGTGTACAACAAGTCAGCAGGAGGGGTACATCTCTACCTCTAAGGGTCAGTGGCATCGTTCGTCTAGCAGTGCCGAGCTTGAGCACTACAAATCTGAGTGCATTTAGACATATTACATTACATTTATAATAATAATAATAATAATAATAATATATTACATTTGTAGGGGCGCTTTATATTTGTGGAACAAATTTCAAGGCACTACAGTGAAGAAGAACATAAAAACTAGTAAGAGAATAGAAAGAACACAAGATAAGTAGGACTAAAACTAATAAAAGAGTAAAAAGAACATGAAATGTGTGGGGCTAAAACTAGATAAAAATCAACAAAAAGGCTCTATTAAAAAAAAATTGAGGCCCTCTTTAAAAGCATGCACGATCTGTGGTGCTCTCAGATGATCAGAGAGAGCATTCCACAGACTGGGAGCAGATGAGCAGAAATGTAGTCATTTAGCTAACGCTTTTATCCAAAGTGACTGAATGAAATGATTCAGACTCCTGAGTCCTTTCCTGTTCGTTGGCAGGGTTGTTGTTGGTGAGCTCAGAGAGAGAGAGGGGGGGGGGGGGAGAACAGCAGGAACAGAGTAATGGCCTCGGTTTCACCTCTAACCTCTCCCCGCGGACTCACAACTGGAGGAGGCTTTTCCGCTCTCCAGCCTTACTGGGGAGCTGTAAAATACCTAAAAATACCACCAGGCACTCTTAAAAAAAAAAAAACTCTTTCAAAGTACGTCTGAACTGAACACAGTGCCCTTTTAAAAAGTCAAACAACTCTCGTATTTTGTCGGTTCATACAGAATGTAGCCGTAAAACACGATGGAGCACTCTGGTCCTCCCGGGCTCCACGCTGAGACGCTCCACGCTCCACAGCATCGGGAAATGATGTCGGGCTGCGACGCCGTTTCTACGCGTCAGTATATCAAACGGACACACACACGTTGACATTTGTTAGCATAAGGAGTCAGTAGGAATGAATTGGAGTTCCTACAGACAGTGGCCTATTGGGGAAACTGCTCTAAAACTGTCGTTTACCAAACGACTAGCGACTAGTTAAACTACATCCTACTGTAACTACTCTCAAAAAGTGTTTGTCAAACTAAAACTATTTTGAATAAGTTCCACTACATCCAAAGTACACAGCGGAGAATTATCACAATCTGAGTCTGGAAGCGAATAGTTACACGGAGCAACAACTGAACTGATATCTACACAGAGATGACCAAAATGGTGGACGTCCCAATGGGTGATGGCCAAGAGGTTACGATCCTCTCTACGTCGCCCCATACCTCAAATGGATCCGTTATTCTATTTTCAATCTTTCTAAATGTTCTTATGTACCCCAGTTGCTATTGCATGTACATATTTGTGTTTTATTACACGTATATATACTTAACAACTGTTTCGCCTGTTTTATAGCAACACTACAGTACTGATTCCGCCCTTGAACGGCCCATCTAAGGTTGCTCCCCTCCACATTGCCTGTGGTGCTTTTTTCCTATTGCTAGGTTTTTCTTTTTTTGATACAATTTTATTAAATTTTTTTTACATGAAACAAGACAACACAAAGACAGTAATAACAACAATAAACAGGACTTCACAGGACATAGTAACAACAATAACAATAACGACAATGGAAATAACCAAAACAATAAAACAGAACTAATTGTAATTGTGTTACTACAGACAATATATATATTTTTTGTCTGTATATATATATATAAAGACAAAATATTTATTTCCTCCCCCACTACCACCCCCCCACCCCTGGACCCCCGGACCCCCCAGGATCAGCACCCTGACTCCGCTTCGTCGCTAAAACATGGCCTTCACTCTCTCAGCCGCCGAAATCCACTGTGTGCCACCTGTACTCACGCACAATCCCAACCCACCCGGGCTGTGGAAATCTCCATAGAGTATGATATCCAAAAAAGTGAATGACCAATTGCTAGGTTTTTTGTGAGTTTTTCCTTACCTTCATGTGGGGTATGTCTGGGAGTGTTGCATTTATTTATTTTACATTTTATTTTGGATTTCATGGTGTTTTTTGTTTTGTTCTTGATTTATTGTGATGTTTCTTCTTGACGTGTCCGGCCCATGGGGACATTAACGTGTGTTGTCGGGCCTTACAAATACATTTTATTTGATTTAGTTAACTACTGAAGAAGCTACTGAGATTTGAATGTAGTTAAACTACCACCCAACTACTGCAAAATGTAGCTAAACTAGTAATTGGACTACTCAGGAGGTAGAGCGGTGATTCTCGGCCGTCAGCAGCAGAATGACACCGCCATCTGTTGGTACAAAGACGCCATTACATCTCTATTGGAAAAACAAACTCCTTTGGAAAACCAACCCGTCTTAACATCCAATGTGACACTATAGCGTCATACTCATAGCGGCAGTCATATCTCAGCGGTATGTATGATCCGGCGTTTGACGTGTACAACCCCGAAGGCCGTAACCAGTGGTCTGATCCTGCAATAGCCAATGTGTTTATTCTTGTCAAAGTGTTTGAACAAGGCACTGAAGCCCAACCTGGCCCTGAGGGTATTCTGGCTGACCCTGCACCCTGTCCCATCTGGGGAAATGCTGAGGAGTCACAGAGGATTATGCAAAGAAATATATTCCTAATTACACTATGTGTAATATGTTTTATTTTTTTTGCATATTTGTGATTTGCATAATGTTTATTTTATTTTATTTGTTACATTTTGTACATTTTAGTTTTGTATATTGTATATTTTGTATAGTGTTTGGTCTTTATTCCTTTACTTTTTACTGTATGCAGTACAATTTCAGGAGGGTCATACAGAACCAAGCATTTTACTACATGTACCTTATATGTGACAAATAAAACAACTTGAAACTTGAACTTGATTGAGTGCTCTTTTGGATATCCTCTTTCTCTCTTCCATACGTGTACGTACCTTTTGTATTGAAGTAAAACAATTTATAATAATAATAATTAAAATTTAAAAACATACATTGGCCAAATTCAATGAGCAGCTGGTCAGGTTTGTGAGGGTGAACCGTTAACCGTTTCTATAATTAATCCTCCTAGTTAATCCTCCCAGTGATAACGAGAACCAGCGTGAGGCCGGTCCAGCGTGAGCGGCCGGGGCCAAGATATAATGCCAATTACAGGCCCCGTCCCGAGAGCTCCGGGCTGTGGGCAGAACGTCTTTAAGCACATTATGAGAACCCACATCAGAGTGTGTTCAGCACCTTGAAGACGGTCTGCTAGCAGCTGCTAGCTTGTGATAAGGCAAAGACTGAGCCACATCATTATGGCGCCGCATGAGAGCCAGGAGTGGGTAGAGGGACTCAGGGGCCCAGGCTTCTAATGAGGAATCTACCGACCAAAAGGGCTAGTGGCCAGGGACGTGCACAGGACTTTAGAGGGGCAGGTGCTCAAAGGCTGAAAAGGGCACTATACCTGTGTGTAAGACTCCAGCCACCCAAACAACTGCCTCTTTGAACTGCTGCGGTCAGGCAAGCGATACCGGAGTCTCATGGCAAGCACAGAGAGACTCAGAAGAAGCTTTTATCCTCAGGCCATCAGAATGCTAAATGACAATAACACTATGTAACAACCATCAAATGCACTCACAGCACACACATCCACACGCACACACTCACTTTAAACAAACAACTCACTGCAGCACCCACTTTACCCACTTTAGAACACCTAAACACACTTTATATTTTTTTTTATCCACTTTTTCTCCCATTTTCTATATTTTCTCCCATCCCAATTTCGTATCATCCAATTCAACCCTCCCCTGTCACGAACGCTGTTTCTTGCCTCCCACAAGCCGGCTGCAATGTGGACTAAGTCATACATAGCACAAGTCCCCTCCGGTACTTGAGGTAACAGCAGTCGCATCTTTTCACCTGCGCAGCTCGATCTCTCAGTGGCGAGGAGTAACGCGTGGGAGGCTCACGCTGCCCCCGACACTTCCTGATTCTACTGCGCAGGCGCACCAACCGACCTGTAGGAGTCGCTGTCCACAGCGCCCGATCCCCACCCATCAGTTTCCCACCCCCTAATACGGCCAATGTGTATTAGTACGGACGACCAGCTAAACTGAAAGCAAATGTGGAGCGCTGGGCTCGAACAGGCAAGCCCAGCGTCTCCAGATTTCGTGGCGAGCGCCTTGCCCACTACGCCACGTAGCCGCCCAACACACTTTATATTTATTGGTAAAGAATTTGCACTACAACCCATACCTCATTACACCTTACTGTAAATTGTACCTAAATTGTACCTCATCCCATTTCTGCTTTGTACTGTATAGTATATTGTATTGTAACTCAGTTTCTTCTACTCTGCATTGTACATTGTATATATGTATACTGAACACTTTTGTCTACGTACTTGACTTGACTTCTATTTTATACTTACTATACTTATTTTATACTTATCTATTTTTATCTAGCACAATCTCTGGAGCAAAACAGAAAGAAGCATTTTATATAAAAGTATTCTGTACTTCTGTATGACAACTAATAAAGAAACTTGAAACTTGAAACTTTAACCGAGCGCACGTAGCGCGCAAGCCCGATTTTTAAGGGCCCTTTTCGGGCGGGGGGGGGGGGCTTTTTATGCTTTTTGGGGGGTTTTGGTCATCAAATATTGAATATTGAACTATAATAATCAGTGCAGGAGCTCACTTATCCTTGAAAGACACTTTTATCACTGACTTAAAAGGCCCAAACATCTCCATAAATGTTCAGGGGGGAGGGAATAAGTGCTTACCCTACAGACCCCAAGAAGTGCTGTATATTCTGTATTGTTTACTATAAATGCATTTTTTATTCCAATCCCGATTTGTATTTGAGATTCCCAAATCCCATCGGACTTGACTTCTTCGTGTCCCTCAATAAGTGTAATACCAGCATTCAACTGTATGCGCCACAGCGGTTTCTATCATCATCATCATCATCATCATCACCACCCACGCTATGCATAAAATATATAGGTCCGCGGAGAGGCACACTGAGGAGGCCGTGCAAACTGCAATGGAATATGGGGCATCTCTCTCTCTCTTTACCTAATATTTTGATTCTATCCTGACATTTTTCAGTTGGAAGGGTAGTCTATATGCGTAACGGTAAAAAAAAAAAAGGGCACTTTTTTTATGAGGCTCAAAAAGGCAGGTGCTCAAGCACCCCTTGGGCTCTATGTGTGCATGTGTGCCTGCTAGTGGCACTGGAGTAGAACGTATGTGGTTACTGCCCTTACAAAAACGTGTGATAGTTTGATGGTAATTTCAGGCCATGGTTACACTTACAACGTTTCTTTTTCAAATTATTTCGTTTGCATGTCCAAGTTAAAAGGCAATGCCGTTTTGGCAGGCAATTTCGTTTTCCTAGCGGCAACGCTCAAAGGGGGTTTTCATTTTCAAAACTCCCCTGCAACAGTGCCATGTAAATTTCGCAAGCCAGATACGGAGCCGTTCACGCCCAATGCCCATGCGCAGTAGACACCGACGTCCGTGTGCCCTTGATATGATGATATCACAGAACGCTGCTAGAACAAGACGCAAATATTATTGCTCAAGATGTAAAATACGCTAGTGAGCAGGGGAGGCACTAGTGAGCAACGCATGGAGGACAACCCGTCACTTTCAAACATTCTATCGGCTATTAACCCTTTGATCGCCGAAGACGCCGAAACTCGTCATTCCCCGCCATGCTCATTCTGCCGAAGACGCCGTAACACGTCTTTGATATCAATATTTCTAAAATCTGTGATCGAAATCATATTTCTCTCCCGGAGACATTATATGTACTGGTGAGTCCCTCTCAACTCTCTAACGGTTCAAGACCGCCATCTGGTGGCCGATCGGCAGATCGCGCAACAGGAAGTGACGCGCCAAACAGGAAATGCTCACCCATATTTCGTCCGGGCACTCGCGATCGTTAGCAGGACTCCATCTTGACACAGTGAACACCGATCGGTGCAAATAACTCGATAAACAACATGATTTGGACGTATATACTATTATACAACCTGGAAATGGATCGGATATTTCGACATCCCATAATAGAACAATTCTGTTCCACGCTCATCTCCCAACGCCGCGAGGAAGGTACGGTGAGTTTCAGCGTTATTTTCTAATGTATTCTATACTAACTGCTCTGATGATCATATCACCCACACTAGATGAATGATATAACGTTGCCCACGGAATTATAAACGACCCCCCGCCCATCCGGTCATCATCAGATCATACGTAGTAACTCCTAGAAGCATCTCCAGTTGACATTTTTTATCTTGCACAGATTCCTACCAAACTGTATTTGATCATCAATATAATGCATTTAGGGCTATAAATCAAGTTCTGGAGAAAGCTGCAGAAAACGATAAAAACATACTTATACTTTAGACCGTATTTTAGTATGAATATGTGAATGAAAAAGTATAACGTTGCTACACCCTGAACAATAGATATAAGACGTTGAATGGGCCATAATAATGTCAATTTAGCAATACAATTTAAAAAGTTATAGCCCTGCAAAGAAGGGGAACTTCTCCATGTTAAATAGGGCTGGCGAGGGATGGTAAATTATGAATTTAACCCCGGCGATCAAAGGGTTAATAAGATGAACAGCGTCATGAACGAACGATTCGCCAAACTGGAGACCTTTCCCCCCTTTTTTTTATACTACCAGCGGGGAAAAATAGTAAATAAATAAGAATAAAAGTAAATAAATTGTTCTCTTATTAACACTTTGGATGCCAGCCACGACATAACACATGTTATCAGCCCGCCCCCTGAATGCCCACCACGACAATTAGCGTGAACTTTTTTTTATTAGCAATCTGAATTCATATTTCATCAACCGAGTCTACCGTTGGGAAACCAGCCCCATCAGGAGCTCAGGTGTGAAAAAAGCGCCCCCTATCGTCTCCCAGATGGTAATGCACCCTTTTGGAATGGACTCAATGAAAATGAAAAAATCCGGAATCCACATTTTACTTCTCACGCATGTAACCGGAGATGATCCCAGTCATTGTGGACCATCAGAACAGCGTGTAATATGTGTTTACAGTATGTAGCGTTGGATCAATAAAATTATCGATTTTTGGAATGGCGATCAGGAATTGGAATAATCTTTTTGGATAACATCTGATCTCAGGTAAGGAATCTATTTTACCAGTCTTAGGATAATCAGACCTGTTTTCACGGAGATATAAGCTTTTCCCCTATGTGTGATGTGGCTGTTTGGCTGTGCGAGCGATCAGGAAATATATCAGATCAGATATCAGATCGCCTATATAGCGTGCATACGTACACATATACTATCGATAATCTAGCGTTTATTTGAAAACGATTCATAAATAGGCTGAAAAATGTTAGCGCTTTTGTATATTCTAGAATATTCCGTTTATTATGGAATATTTTAATTTTCCTTGAAAACGAGGGCTTTTGCTATAAAACAGAAATGAACCGATAAAAAAACAATCCGCTTCGACAATGTTGACTGGAAAATGAGTCATTGATAAGCGACGGGCAGATTAGATTAGACACATAGCCATAATTTAAAACATAGATTAGGCGATATTAACGCTAACATTGAAGTGGATGGTGGGCATTCAAGCACTAAATCGTGCGCCCCCTGCTGGCACTGAAAGAGTTAATATAGACTAGATTTTTCCTCTTTAAATGCAGCTCTATACTGCCATAGGAAAGGTCACCATTGTGCTTAGATAATACCAACGTATAATCCAATTCAAACCATAATACTGGTCTGGAAATACAGATTTATTTTTGTGTGTGGAAATACTATGATACTTTTTTGGAAATACTATGATACTCTTTTCGAAATACTATGATACTCTTTTCGAAATACTATGATACTCTTTTGGAAATACTATGATACTCTTTTAGAAATACTATGATACTCTTTTAGAAATACTATGATACGTTTTTTTTTTTTTTTAAATACTATGATACTTTTTAGGAAATACCATGATACTTTTTTTTTTTTAAATACCATGATACCTTTTAGGAAATACCATGATACCTTTTAGGAAATACCATGATACTTTTTAGGAAATACCATGATACTTTTTAGGAAATACCATGATATTTATTGTGAGGAACAGTGCAGTGGACAGTCTCAGCTACTGTGAATATTACAAAAGAGTTACTAAAAGTTATTGAATGTACAAGTTTAATGGACTTGTGAGAAAGAATAATAAATAATACGTTTGTTTTCAGTACGGTGTCAAATATGGACCTGCTACAACAGGAAAACCTCCGTCCAGCTGTCTTTTTTTTTTTACGACAGGCTTTTTCGAATGACAGAATAAAGGACATTAAATGAAATGACTTGTGAACATTCCACGATGCACGAATACAGACATACTCGGATGATTACACACGCAGACCGGTCCTTTCTGAGGCACTCTTTAATTTACTTTAATAACACTTTGAAACAATTCTTCCTGTGATCTGAACCAGCTCATAACCTGGTCTCCTCTGTGCTCCTCTCCTCTGAGAGGGAGATCCCACATATGGTGATGGCTTTAAACTCCTCTGAGATCTCCAGCAAAGTCTTCCCCTTCGTCTCCGGCAACAGGCAGTAGGTGTAGACGGAGGCCAGCAGACACACGCAGGCAAACAGCACAAAGCAGAATGACTTGAAAGCATCCTGAGACACAGAGAAAGAGACACAAGTCGATGCTAATGAGAACCAGGAACCAGGCGGAGAACAGCGAGTGCCACGTATTTCTAATGTTTCAAAAGGGAAGAAACAGGAAGTGCCACATGGTTTTAAACAAGAGGGGGGCTTCTGTTTTGCCAACTGGTGGATTGCTTGATGACTGGTTGGGTTCCTATTGGTGTCTCAATGAATGACAGGAACCTGGATCACAGTGGATCAGAGTAGCAGGTGGAGTGAGTGAGAGAGAGAGAGAGAGAGAGAGAGAGAGAGAGAGAGAGAGAGAGAGAGAGAGAGAGAGAGAGAGAGAGAGAGAGAGAGAGAGAGAGAGAGAGAGAGAGAGAGAGAGGGGAGACACAAAAGGACAAACAAAATACAACAGCGACATGTTGGAATGTAACACAGTGTTAAAAGGGGATTTGTAGCTTTTTGTACAATATGTCGTTAAAATAAGGTCCTCAAGACTTGAACACCTGGGGGTATGTAAATGGTAATTGGCTGCATTTATATAGCACCTTTATCCAAAGCGCTTTACAATTTGTTCCTCACATTTACCCATTCACTCACACATTCACACACCGACGGCAGAGGCAACCATGCAAGGTGCCAACCTGTTCATCTGGGGCAGTTAGGGGTTAAGTGTCTTGCTCAAGGACACTTCGGAGTGGGAATCGAACCGAGAACCTCTGGATTGCCAGATGACTGCTCTGCCTCCGGAGCCACTGTCACAGTGGCTACTGTATATGCGGTGAATAAATATATATATGGTATATACAGCATTATTGTACATGCTATCATACAGAGCTGTGGGTTATGCAGGTGTATAAGTAAGTATATAGGGGGGTTATATGCAGGTACAGTATATTCAGACAAATATGTATATATATATATATAATATATAGGGGTGGGGGGGGAAATCGATACGTAGTAGTATCGCGATACTTTGCGTGGCGATACTGTATCGATACAGGGACGCCAAGTATCGATATTTAATTATTCATAATATTTTTTTTTAAAGTAGTCCACACACACACATGTGCATTCAGTTAAGTTGGAATATGACTGTAATACAAACAGTTCAGTTTGTCAGGTACAGTACATGCAACACAGATTAGTGTTTACATCTGTCTGCTTGAGAAAATACCATGTTCTGCAATAAAAATTATTGAAGTGAGATGAACAGACTGAACTTTATTTTATTAGATAAAACATGTTGACAAAGTTTTACTTTGCAGTTGAAAAAAGGTAATAAATTAAATTATAAAAAGCGTATCGCGATATATTTAGTATCGCGATACTATCGTATCGTGACGCAAGTATCGCGATAGTATCATATCGTGAGGTCTCTGGCGATTCCCACCCCTAATATATATATATATATATACACAGTATATATATGCAGTAAATATAAAAATATAAATGTAAATATGCAGTATATATATGCAGTATTTACATCATATAAATACTATAAATACTAGCTAGTCTTGGACTATATACTCACAATGAGGAAGGGGAAGCTCAGTCCGAGCACAGCATGGCCCACCCAGCGCTGGATTCCTGTGAAGACAAATGCTGCCGGCCGACAGGACTGGATGAAAAGCTCAGTGCAGAGAGAGGGCATCACTCCAGCTGGGGGGGGGGGGGGGGGGGGGGGGGATAAAGAGCTGTGATGATCTTCCAGAACATTCCATAACTCTACCTGTGTAGCCTTCCACACTATGTGTAGGCAGAGAGACTCACAGTAAGAGTTTGAACCCTTTCACTACCACACTACAAAGGGTTAATGCTTTCACTACCACACTACAGAAGGTTAGCCCTTTCACTACCACACTACAAAGGGTTAACGCTTTCACTACCACACTACAAAGTGTTAATGCTTTCACTACCACACTACAAAGGGTTAATACAGAAGGTTAGCCCTTTTGATTGATTGATTGATTGAAAAGTTTATTAACAGATTGCAGAATGGGTACAGTACAGTACAGCTCAATACATACAATTGTTAAGGGGATGCAGACCAGAGAAAGACTTTCATCTTGTTTACATCAGGGTCCCCCATTTTCAATTCATCATAACATATATGACATACATGACATACAGATAGACAGTACTGCTACATCTATACATTCTATACATACTTTCACTACCACACTACAAAGGGTTAACGCTTTCACTACCACACTACAAAGTGTTAATGATTTCACTACCACACTACAAAGGGTTAATGCTTTCACTACCACACTACATAAGGTTAACCCTTTCACTACCACACTACAAAGGGTTAACACATTCACTACCACACTACAAAGGGTTAACACTTTCACTACCACACTACAGAAGGTTGACCCTTTCACTACCACACTATAACCCTTTCACTACCACACAACAAAGGGTTAACACTTTGAGAGAAAATGGTGGTTTTTCAATGTATGTGATGTATAGATTGGGGGGAGTGACCACAGCTAAAACGGTGCCGGGTCAGAGAGGTCGAAGTGCATGCGGACGGTGGAAGCAGGAGACGGTGGTTCAGTAGCAGGGTGATTGTTGTGAGCCACACTGCCAGCGAGAGAATGTTTGTTGACATTCCTCATTAGAACATCTGAGATTAGAGTGTACTGTCTCGACGAGCAGGAGGGAGAGAGGTTCATCTTAATGCAACAGTGAATGAAACTGCATTTTAATGTGTGAAAGGTTAAACGCAGTTGTCATGACAACACGTCACATGACAACCAGAATGCGGGGCCGTCGTTGCGACGACGAACATCTATAAGTCGAACGGTGTTTCCGGGTGTTGAGCAGACTAAAATCTGACTGAGACTAAGAGGGAAGAAACCAGAAGAGACTCTCTCCTCTCATTGAGAGAGAGGGGGGGGGGGGGGGGAGAATGGCACATCACCAGTAGCTTCGGCTACCACAAGGATGGTCTTAGGCTAACGACTAGGCCTGACCACTATTGGACTGAATAACAAAAGGACAATCTGAACACACCGAGAGATCATTAGAATAGACTCTTCAAGGACGATACAATTTGATAACATCTGATAACATGAGGTTCTGTTTATAGCAATAAAACAACGCTTCTCCTCATAAGGTATCTCACAGTGTCGAAGTGTCGAATTCTTACGGAAGTGGAGAAGTATTATGGTTTATGGATTGCACTAACGGGGGGGAGATAAGGATCTTATCTACCAGTATCGGAGACGTCAGGACCATTAAAAGTACACAACGCAGAGGAATTGGATGGAGGGCCAAACAGACGAAGACGTGATACTGGCCAGTTTGATCAGAATCTTACAGTTGGTGCCGTGACCCGGATTTGCAAGAGATTAAAACAACGGGAACAGTTGGTTGTTGATGACAGCCAGAAAGCAAGAGATAAGAACAACGGATAAAGACTTTTTCAATAATGGGGCGACAGTGGACAACAGTCATCAATGTGTGGGAGAATCATGATCGAAGCAAAGCCGGCCAGCCCTGGGAGAGAGCGGCGAGTCGAGCGGTCAGGAGGCGAACCAGCGCTGTAGGGGAAACAGCGCTCCGATCAAAAATGTGAGTTCACTGTGCACACGGTTGTTTTGATCTTTTATAGCCAAATAAAAACGAACAGATAGTGAATCCGTAAACGTAAACATTTCTAGTTTGACACAGAGAGAGAATGCCAGCTGTAATAATATGAGCAGAGAGCCATGGTGAAAATCGAGGGTGTTATCTACAGAGAATGAAAAGCAAATGAGGCAGGCTGCACAGTTTTGGTTTAAGGAGGGTAAATGCGAGATGAGGAAAGGGGGGGGTGGGGCGCTTGAATCAGATCGAAAAATTGTTATGGCGGGACTGTTTTCATAACAGAAGGAAAGTCGAAAGGAGATTGTACCAGTGTGTATTATGTCCGATCAGGCAAGAGTATTAGTCTGAGAAAGCGTCCCCTGATAATGGATAGGAAAGAGAGGAAAAACAGCGGTGTTTTCAGGCCTTGGAAGGAAGGGCAGCGGCCGTTTGTTGAGAGAGTAGCCATTTGCACCGAGTCAAAATGGCCGCAGAGCCACGAGGGGTTTAGAATCAGGAAGTGACACGTCACCTACAATCCTCTAGACTGAGTTTTGGCCGCCATCTAGGGGGGCAGTGGGATAATACAGGCAAATGGAGGAGTAGGTCGCCACCTAGTGGCAGAGGGGGGGGGGTAGTGCTGGGGAGTTTCCATTACCCATAGGGGAATATTTAGAGTTTAATTCAATTAAGGAGTTTAATTGCGGAGGGGGGGGGGTAGTGCTGGGGAGTTTCCATTACCCATAGGGGAATATTTAGAGTTTAAGTTAATTAAGGAGTTTAATTTTTTCAAGATTACCAACTGCTTGTGTGTATACACGGTGGTGTATGTAGAACTTTGTAAAGGAACTCAAAGTGTGGTATAGAGCGACGGGACAGCTCCAGGGCGACGGTAGACAGCCCCGTAGGGTATAGAGCGACGGGACAGCTCCAGGGCGACGGTAGACAGCCCCGTAGGGTATATAGAGCGACGGGACAGCTCCAGGGCGACGGTAGACAGCCCCGTAGGGTATAGAGCGACGGTGACAGCTCCAGGGCGACGGTAGACAGCCCCGTAGGGTATAGAGCAACGGTGACAGCTCCAGGGCGACGGTAGACAGCCCCGTAGGGTATAGGGCGACGGACAGCTCTGTTGTATGTTAGATGATAGTACGAGTACGTATGTGAGTTAGGAGCAGGGAACCAACCTGCTCTGTTGTATGTTAGAGCGATGCTCGGTTGTATGTTATTATCATAATAATAAGATCGATATACAGGTTAATTAAATAAGTTTAATTATGAAATAAGAGGGAGTTCGATCTCCAGTGGGGCCTTCTCACACCTAATAAATAGGCAGAGTCTTGAGGGGACACGTCACCAGAAAGAACTGGCGCGCGCTGGGGGTCACCCGTGGGACAAACGTAGAGCGCCGAGTGGGTATCGTTTAGCTGCTGGTGTCACGCCGGAAGACAACAAAACAGGGAACAGCCCTGTAGGATTAGATATGGGTGTTGAGAAGGTGGGGGACTAATAGAGAACAAATAGCGCCATGGGCTGTAGGACACTCACACCGTCCAACAGTCTGAAAGGGCGTGGCCATGGCAGGGGCTTGCAGAGGGAAAAAATATATAGAGAACGAGCTGCAGGCCCAAAGCCACGGTAGACTAATAGAAAACACAGGGTCGAGTGTACAGAAAGACTGCCGGTGTTGTGTTTCTGCTTTCAAGGGGGGAATGACACCGACAGCGATGGAGATGGCCAGGAGACAGACTGGAGGAGGAGGAAGCCGCAGGGGCCAGGCACGGCAGCCTGGTACACAGATCGTCCACGACGAGAGAGAGGGCCGACGGCAGTGGAGATGAGCCTCAACCAAGATGACCGACAGGGCGGGGGATGACCGACGGGGCGGAGATGACCGACGGGGCGGAGACGGCCGACGAGGCGGAGTCCAGCGGTCGCAGGCGGTGTTTGCCCAGGGGAGAACGAGGCGGACATCGGAGGGGGTTTCCCTGCGGAGACGCTGTTTAGAGAGCGTTTTGAAACAACAGAGCACGGGCGGTGAATCATGAACAAAACAGGGACTTCCTTTCAGAGTCAATCAGGAGATCGAGAGACGAGACAACAGCGAGAAGTCCTGTGTTCATTGATTAGGAGTATGAGATATAAATGGAGGATTCATATATAAGATATATGTATAGAAGGATATATATATATATAGAAGGTAGATAAGAGGGAGAACAGTAGAACAACAGGATATAATTATTGGGAGCAGACAGGGGGGCTCCAATGGTTATGAGTCGTTGGATGTTGTTGGTTTTGGTGGTCGGTTTCGGTTCCCTTTGTGCACGAAGGGGGGCGCAAACAGACATCAGGCAGCAGGATCACTGGGTTGACCGTGGGCCGTCTTCGTTTCTTGTGCACGAGAGACGAGGTTGGTTTGCTTCAACCACAGGCTATTTTTGGCATAATTAATAAAAAAACCAAATAATGATTTATGATTCTGAAGGGGTGATAAGAATCAAGGGGGGATTGAGAGAAAATGGTGGTTTTTCAATGTATGTGATGTATAGATTGGGGGGAGTGACCACAGCTAAAACGGTGCCGGGTCAGAGAGGTCGAAGTGCATGCGGACGGTGGAAGCAGGAGACGGTGGTTCAGTAGCAGGGTGATTGTTGTGAGCCACACTGCCAGCGAGAGAATGTTTGTTGACATTCCTCATTAGAACATCTGAGATTAGAGTGTACTGTCTCGACGAGCAGGAGGGAGAGAGGTTCATCTTAATGCAACAGTGAATGAAACTGCATTTTAATGTGTGAAAGGTTAAACGCAGTTGTCATGACAACACGTCACATGACAACCAGAATGCGGGGCCGTCGTTGCGACGACGAACATCTATAAGTCGAACGGTGTTTCCGGGTGTTGAGCAGACTAAAATCTGACTGAGACTAAGAGGGAAGAAACCAGAAGAGACTCTCTCCTCTCATTGAGAGAGAGGGGGGGGGGGGGGGGGGGAGAATGGCACATCACCAGTAGCTTCGGCTACCACGAGGATGGTCTTAGGCTAACGACTAGGCCTGACCACTATTGGACTGAATAACAAAAGGACAATCTGAACACACCGAGAGATCATTAGAATAGACTCTTCAAGGACGATACAATTTGATAACATCTGATAACATGAGGTTCTGTTTATAGCAATAAAACAACGCTTCTCCTCATAAGGTATCTCACAGTGTCGAAGTGTCGAATTCTTACGGAAGTGGAGAAGTATTATGGTTTATGGATTGCACTAACGGGGGGGAGATAAGGATCTTATCTACCAGTATCGGAGACGTCAGGACCATTAAAAGTACACAACGCAGAGGAATTGGATGGAGGGCCAAACAGACGAAGACGTGATACTGGCCAGTTTGATCAGAATCTTACAACTTTCATTACCACAATACAGAAGGTTAACCTTTCACTACCACACTACAAAGGGTTAACCTTTCACTACCACACTACAGAAGGTCAACCCTTTCACTACCACACTACAAAGGGTTAACCTTTCACTACCACACTACAGAAGGTTAACCTTTTCACTGCCACACTACAGACGGTTAACCTTTCACTACCACACAACAAAGGGTTAACACTTTCACTACCACACTACAGAAGGTTAACCTTTCACTACCACACTACAAAGGGTTAACCTTTCACTACCACACTATATAAGGTCAACCCTTTCACTATCACACTACAAAGAGTTAACCTTTCACTACCACACTACAGAGGGTTAACCTTTTCACTACCACACTACAGACGGTTAACCTTTCACTACCACACTACAGAAGGTTAACCTTTCACTACCACACTACAAAGGGTTAACATTTTCACTACCACACTACAGAAGGTTAACCTTTTCACTACCACACTACAGAAGGTTAACCTTTTCACTACCACACTACAGAAGGTTAACCTTTCACTACCACACTACAACGGGTTAACATTTCACTACCACACTACAGAAAGTCAACCCTTTCACTACCACACTACAGAAGGTTAACCTTTCACTACCACACTACAGAAGGTTAACCTTTCACTACCACACTACAAAGGGTTAACCTTTCACTACCACACTACAGAAGGTTAACCTTTCACTACCACACTACAGAAGGTTAACCTTTTCACTACCACACTACAAAGGGTTAACCTTTCACTACCACACTACAGAAGGTTAACATTTCACTACCACACTACAGAAGGTTAACCTTTTCACTACAACACTACAGACGGTTAAACTGCATTCTTAACATACCTGGTCCTCCGTAGAAGATGATGAAGAGGAATATCAAGCCCACAGTAATGTATGGCACCCAGTAGCTGGCATCCTGTAACGGAACAATCATTATGGCACCTAAACATGTGATGTTACTTGTGTAGAAAGCTGTTAACAGAATTCGGCTATAGGGCGACAATAATGTGGTCAAGAGGCATGGTTTCTATCTTGAGCCTTAACGATAGGTTATGTATATAACCTAGTTATATTAGTATTGGCTGAGCGTCCCGCTCTGAGCCTTATGAGATACCCCTTATCTCCTATGATACCTACTGTATCCCCAACGAACAACTACATGCACCCACACCTGAATGGGGCCCCGCCCCTATGGAGGCGTAGCCTATATAACCATGACTCTGGTCACCAAACACTCTTCCTCATCAAATCTCGTTCCAGGAAAATATCCCTCAAGAGGGAACTCAGGGCCGCACAGAGCGGGACGCTCAGCCAATACTAATATAACTAGGTTATATACATAACCTATCGTTATATATCGTATTTGCTTATCGCGTCCCGCTCTGAGCCTTATGAGATATGGGTTAGAGCGGACGCGAGACCCGACAGATGTACCCCCTGAGCACCCGTAAGCCCACATCAAGGGGTGCAGGGAGCCCTGTCACCCCATCCTCCCTAATGAAGGGGGGGCGCAGTCAACTCTACCTGAATGCGAACAAGAGGGAACCAGAACCCCTTGAACACACCGTACAGGCGGAACCACGTGTGACTCAACACACTGTGGCCCATACCCATACACTCCTGCTACCCTACCAAAGGACGGGAAGCAGGAAAGGCCACAGACCCCAGAACCGCCTGGGAGACAGAACCACCGGTCATGTCCATGAGGTAAAACCTTACAAAGGGACCCGGGGAGGACCATGAAGCTGCAGCACAGATGTCCTCCACCGAGGCTCCACCCAGGAGAGCGGCAGAAGCAGCCACCCCACGAGTGGAGTGCGCCCTGACGCCCCCAGGGGGATCCTGCCCAGCCAACGTGTAGCAGAGGGTAATGCCCTCGCACAACCAATGGGACAAGCGCTGCTTCGACAGTGCCTTACCAGCACGAGCCCCACCGTAACAGACAAAAAGCTGGTCGGTAACCCTGAAGTCCTGAGTACGGCTGAGGTAAATCCCCAAAGCACGGACTGGACATGACAGGTGAAGGCCCGCATCTAACTCACTAGTGTGAGGAGGAGGACGAAACGCCTGAACCACAATATCCCGGGAGCGGAAGGAACTCCGGATATTCTTAGGCACGAAAGCAGGATTAGGTCGCAGAGTGGCACCGCAATCGGTCCGAAAAGACAGGCACTCTGGACGTACCGAGAGAGCACAGAGCTCACCTACGCGTTTAGCGTAAGTGACAGCCAGTAGGAACGCGGTCTTGAAGGACAGCTGTCCCAACGGCGCCTGCTCGAGCGGCTCAAACGGGGCCAAGGACAACCGACCGAGGACCAATTGAAGATCCCAAGTCGGAGCCAAGGAGCGTTGCACCGGCTTAACGCGTCGAGCGCCAAGCAGGAAACGCTTCACAAGAGGGTGGCTGAACAAAACAGTCCCCTCAAAACCCTCATGATAGGAGGATATAGCTGCCGCATATACCCTCACCGTCGAAGCTGACAGTTTACCAAGAAGAGACTGGAGATAACTCAGAACAGCATCCAGGGGGCAGGAGACTGGGTCCCAGCCCCCCCCCCTTACACCACTCTTGGAACGCATGCCATCTGCCCGCGTAAACCGCGACAGTGGAGGGAGCATGCGCACACCGGATGGTATCAACCACCGAGGGATCCATCCCCTCCAGACTCACCCTCCCACCAGCCACACCACCAGGCGTTGACCTAACACCGGAGGCTGGAAAAACAATCCGTTGCGCTGTGAGAGGGCCGTCGCTGACCACGGAATGACCCAAGGAGGAGCGACCAGAAGCTGGATTAAGACCGGGAACCACACTGACGTGCCCCGGTCCGGTGCGCCCAGGATCACCATCCTGCGCTCCCTCCGTATCCGCTCCAACAGCTGACTCAACAGCTGTACAGGAGGGAAGGCGTACAGAAGACCATGGAAAGGTCGAGAAGGCATTCACCCCCAAGGGGGGATGATCTGCCCGACTGAGCGAGAACCACAAGGGGCACCTGTGAGAGCGTCGGCACGCAAACAGATCCACCAAGGCCTCCCCGAACCGATCCCAGATCTGTCTGACTATGTCGGGGTGGAGTTCCCACTCGTCGTGACGAAGACCGCCCCGAGACATTATATCCGCCCCCACATTCTCCGTACCAGGAATGTGGAGCGCCCTCAGACTGCGCAGCCTGCGGGATGCCCATAGCCACAGATCGCGCGCCGCCCGGAGCAGGCGGGCGGAACGAGTCCCACCCTGCCTGTTGATATACGCCGCCGCCGTCACATTGTCCGTCCTGACCAAAACGTGTTTGCCTACCACCAGGTGGTCGAACCGTTTGAGGACCAGGAAGACCGCCTTCAACTCCAACACATTGATATGCAGAGTAGCCGAGCCAGCATGACCTGTCCAGCTGCCCCCCACTGCATGGGTCCGACACGTCCCTCCCCAACCCGTGAGAGAGGCGTCGGTGAAGACCGTGACGTGTGAGCCCCTGCTGCCCATGGGGACCCCAATGGTGAGGGTAAGGGCCAAGAGGAACCACCGTGTGAGCAGCCGACATAAGGCCCAGCAGACGCATCACCTGCAGCGCCGTAACCGTCCCTCCCAGACGGAAACCCCCGAGCGCGCGACGGAGAACCCCCCGACGCTGCTCCGAGAGGGTCGCAATCATGGGCCTCGACCTCAATGTCAAGCCCAAGTACTCCACCTGTTGACTGGGAAGAGGGGTACTCTTCTCCCAATTCACAGCAAAACCCAGGCTGGTGAGGAATTCCACCACCAGCCGAGTATGAGACCTGGCAACCTCCTCTGAACGGCTGAGGAGTAGAATGTCGTCGAGATAGAACAGGACTCGTATCCCCCGACGACGTAAGGGCCCCAGAGCAGCCGCCACGCACTTGGTGAATGTGCGGGGAGCCAGAGAATAACCGAACGGCATTCTGTGGTACTCGTACGCTACGCCCTGAAACAGGAACCGTAGGAACTTCCTGTGAGGAGGGAAAATGGGGATGTGAAAATACGCATCCTTCAGGTCTATGGAGGTGAACCAGTCCCCCCTCCTGACAGCAAGCAGAAGGAGTCGGACGGTCAACATCCTGAATGGTCTCGCTACAATCAACCGATTGAACGCGGACAGATCCAGTATAGGCCTGACCCCCCCTGTTTTCTTGGGTACCAGAAAATAACGGGAGTAGACGCCTGACATTGCGTCCTCTCTCGGGACCACAACGACGGCCTGCTTCGCCAACAGAGATTGGATCTCGTCGGCCAGGGCTGTCACTGCGTCTGACCCTAACAATAGGGTCGGCACCAAACCCGAGAACGGAGGATGGGACTGGGCGAACTGCAAAACCAACCCCGCCTCTAACGTTCTCCGCATCCACTGATTCAGAGGGCATTCCCGTCGCCATATGTGAATATAATCCCACAGCGCCCCCGCCGTCTACTGACGCTGGGCCGCAAGGAACAGTAGATAGTTGGCCCGGTCCCCCCCGTTGTGCAAAGCACCCAAGGGGGGACCCCGACAGAAAGGGCCGGTTTGATACGGGAGGAGCTGTCATCAAACTTGTGGACACACACTCGCCCCCTGAACACCCCTCCAGCGCATGCTGAGGAGTTGTTCCGCAGCTAGACACGCAAGGCATGAGGACCCCATGGGCTCCTACACGCCGAAGCCCTGCAGTGATATTGCTACCACTCAAATCACGCTCGCCTCTCCTTTGCAGACCACTGCCGGTTTGACGGGAGTGGGAGGCAACAGCGCGATACCCCGCCTGGCGAAGGCGAAGCCGGGGCAACCCCTGCTGAGCATTCAACAGAAGAGGCAACGAGTCCCCCTGCTGACCACTGGAGCTAGTGGCAGCTGTAACACCAGGTTCCTCCCACCCACAACCTGCGGTGTAGGAACCACGCGACGACGGAACATTCTCACGGACAGACCCAGGCTCAGCCATCAACTGGGTGTCAGCCCCTGCCCCCATGAGAAGTGAAGAATGGGGCCGCATACGCTTCAATGAAGGTTCGCGGCCCGCAGCCAAAGGAGAACGATCAGAGCCCCGCTTTTTTTTTTTTTGTATTTTATTTTTTTATTATTTTTTAAACAAACATATAAACAAACATGACAACACACGATAAGATATACAAGCATTAATTGTCAGGGCACATCCAATGAGATCACATTTTAGTTAGTTGTCTTATATAAGATATACCCCTAATACCTGTTATCTAAAAAAACCTACACACATATGCTCAGCTCGAACCCCCCCCCTGCCGGACCCCACCTTGAGAAGTACCTCCACTATCCCTCGCACCTAACCAGACACTACCATTATAAGCTAGCTTTTATTCTCTCCACCACTTCTAACCACATTGACATTTTGGATTCATTGAGACCCAGAATTCTTGCTGTAGATATTTCATGGTAAATTACATCGAGATATGTAAGAAACCAAACTTTACGGCACATTTTTTCCGGTTGAAACCAGCGTGATGCGATCAGCTTTTTGGCTACTGTGATACCCGATAAAACCAATCTCTTTAGCTGTGGATTCACTGCAAACTCAAAAACATCATTCAATAGTAATACCGAGGGGTGTACAGGTATATTCCAAGATACGAGTTTTGATATTTGTTGGGTCACATCTTTCCAGAATGCCTTAACTGGTGAGCAGTCCCAATACATGTGCATACATGTCCCTTCGTCCCCATTTGAACATTGGGTGCATTTGGAATCTTGTTTAAGCCCCATACGGCACAGTCTTATAGGAGTCAAGTATGTCCTGTGAATATAGTTAAGATTGATTTGTTGATGATCCGGGTTCCTTGATGTAAGTCGGACATTTGCCCAGGCTCCTTGCCAATCAAAGTCATTTTCCAGGTCTGGTATATCCCTCCTCCAGACAGAGTCAAGTTGGAGGGTTTCATACGAGGACGTTAGTAATTGATGATAAAATTCTGAAACAAAACCTCTCGATGTCTCTCTTGCGTAGAAGAATTTGTGGTATCTGTGGTGTTCAATTGGTCTGTCTAATGGAACACCGTGAGACTTCAAACATAGCTCTAACTGTTTGTGAAAAAGCCATGTGGACTTGGTGAGATTAAATTTTTTGCGTATTTCTTTATCACTACAAAAACCCTGTTTGTTAAAAACATCCCCTAATGAGTGTATGCCTTGCTCTTCCCATATAGGGAATCTTATAGGTCGTTTTCCAATTAAGAGTGCATTGTTATTGAATAAGGGAGTATGATTGTGCCATTTTTGTGGGTTAGGATTTTTTTTTTGTGATTCATGCCATATCCGGATCGCATGAGTAATTATGGGGCCAAATTTTCGTTCACAGTGCTTGATTGGTAGTTTAGTGTGTGCTATGTCCTTCAGTCTATGTGGGGCTACTATGTTTTCTTCTATTTTTCTCCAGGATGCTAATGCTTGGGAGTCAAACCATGTTGTCAATGGACTTAATGTGTACGCCTTAAAATATAGGAAAAAATCTGGAAGAGCCCCGCTTCTGTGGGTAACAGAGAGAGGATTGAACGGGGAGCGGGCTGCTCGCGGCAAAATGACGACGGCTTGTTTTACCAAACTCGAATTCACCCAAAATGGCCGATCCCTCGGCCGCCAAGGCTGTCGGCCTCGCGATACCCTGTTGACTCTCCAACCAGGGCACCACTGGCGGGGGAAACATGGCCGCCTGTCGAGGATCTCGCCACAGTCGTTGACGAGACCGTGCTCCCACCTCTGGCTGCACAGTGTGAGGCGGTGTAGGACCCAGATCAACAACCGCCTGCGCCTCCACAGAACGCCCAAAAAGACTATCTGTGGAAAAAGGAGTCGTGAGGAGAGAAAACCTATCCTCTTCCCCAAGAGGAGACTGCTCCAACCAAACATGCCTAACAACCAAAGTCGATAGCATCCTAATCCTCCCCGCAGTTATAGCTTGCGACTGAGTCAAGATCTCCATAACACCACAAACATGAATCATGTTTACAATGCCGGTTGGACCCAAAGTCCTACTACCCGACGCGATTGTGGATAGGAAAGTAGCCAGCTGAGCCATAACACTGGCCGCCGCTAAATGCCATCCTGCAGCAGTATACCACTCATCCGTCCATACTGCCACCCTCCGAGCCGATATGCTATCAAGCATCGGCCGGGCGGAACGTCGTTCATCCCCGCCTGGGCACAGAAAAGAAGCTACCTGGCTGCTTAGCCAAGGTACCCCCGGCCTGCACCCCGTTGTTAGCCCCTCCACCCGTAAAAAAGGTAAATAGAGCTCAGCGAACCCCCCACATCCACCACCGACTGACCTTCATCAATGAAGCTGGTAAGAGGAGGGAAAAGCGGTATCCCGCGGCAGGGATTATTAGACATTCCAGCGTCAACATCAGCGTTAGCAGAAGTAGCAGTAGCAGCATTAGCGTTAACAGCATGTTCCAGGATCGCCAGGACATCGTCCACTGCAGTGGAACGATCGCCAAGCCGCCCCGGCCCTGGTGCCGAAACATACTCCACAGCACGACCAACACCGACATTGATGCCTACTGACACAGACCTCACCTTTGTACAAGCCGACCCGCTAGTCAAACCTTGCACGCTGCCCCTCGGTCCGTCGTCGTCAGCCGAGGAACCATCAGCACAGGTCTCATGTGTCGCCGAAACAAGCTCCGGAGAATCCAGGGGAAAACAATCCTCCGGTAAGCCTTCAACATTACGAATCTTCCTTAATCTTTTCATCCTGCTAGTTTACGTACGGTGCACGCAGCCGATACGCTGGAACGAAAATAGAGGAAGAGTGTTTGGTGACCAGAGTCATGGTTATATAGGCTACGCCTCCATAGGGGCGGGGCCCCATTCAGGTGTGGGTGCATGTAGTTGTTCGTTGGGGATACAGTAGGTATCATAGGAGATAAGGGGTATCTCATAAGGCTCAGAGCGGGACGCGATAAGCAAGTACGATATATAACTGGCGTGGTTTATTATTCACATGGCAGAGCAGTAACACTACAGGTCTTCTCTCACTGAGAGACTGGGGGAAAGAGAAAGAAGTGGGAGGAGACACCTCTATTTATACTCGCCACCTGGTGGTGTTCCTGAGTGTCTCCGCCTAGAGCGCCCTCTAGTGGAAACAGTTATATATGCAGTTAGACAGTTACTAGTGTAAACAGTTATATATGCAGTTAGACAGTTACTAACAATCCTACACAGAACCTCTGCCTTCAACACTCCCACTTAGGGGTTAGCATACTGGATAACTTCTTGGGAAAACATTTTACAAAGGAGATAATATAATCCAAAAACATCAACAGGGTATGACAGTCAATACTTTCACATTAAACATGACCCTTGCAAATCCCTTCAATTTTAATTTGGAACAGGTTTCCTCATAGTGTCTGCTACTCTGTCGTCCGTTGGACAGTAAACCGGTCAGGTCATTCTTTCTTCTCTGATGACAGATCTGATGAGATGATATTTTCTATATTGGCGTGTTTACATCTATGTTGACACACTGGGTTCCTAGCAATCACAATGGTTCCCTGGTTGCCCTCATAAACAACAGCCCTCATATATAAACAGTGTCCATCATTTTTAACTGATGTTGACAAAATGCCCCTCATCTTCAAAAAACCAACTTATCGGGTATAGAGAATACATTCCAATTACCTATTACATATTAAACAATATACTCATGTATGGTCATAGCTAGAGCCGTATATTCGGCCTCACTAGTTGATAGTACCATTGTGGGCTGCTTCTTTGTTTTCCCACGAAACCAGTGAGCTGTAATCCAAATGCTCCTCTATGGGGTCAAATGCTGTGACAATTCACTCTACAAACCATTGGTCAGGGCGGGTACACATTATTAAATAAATGAGGCTACCCACAGCATCTCTGTACATTTTTCAGTTTCTGAGCATCCTCCTGATAGTCTAGTCTTTGATCACATGGTGTTTCCCTTGATCTACATTCTTACATGTCTAAACGTTTCAGGGTCTTTCCCACATAGTTACATAATTGAGAACATGGTAAGTCATCCACCTCTGTACTTAAACATAGAATTAAACAATCACCCACCTATGTACTTAAACCTGGGATTAAACATAGGATCCATTTCAGTATTTAGACATGGACTCTAATCAGGTATTTAAACCTGGATTCTACTCCTCCCGTATTTAAACCTAGAGTATCCTCCTCCTGCCTTTAAGCAGTGTAGCCACCCTCCTTCATTATTTAAACATGGAGTACCCTCCTTCAGCATTTAAGCAATTTTCTACTAACCACACTTTGTATTTGTCGTGGCCTTCAATACCCTCCTGGATTGAATACACCCATTTCCCTCCCACTGTCTGTCTGCCCTCTGGTAACTTGGTTGAATACACCCATTTCCCTCCCACTGTCTGTCTGCCCTCTTCGGGGGACAATGTGACCTCTTTAAAGGTCGGGGTTACCCCACTGACTACCCTGTAGTAGTAATCAACGGGGGTAGGTGTACTGTCCTTCTCGTCACTCCCTTTCCGGGCATAGTCTGTCAGATACTTTGGGGGTTTGTGTTCCCTTGAGGGATACCTCCCACTGCTTGGGGCACTTGACGTCACCCTCGGGTGCTCCTCGTCATCGCCTTCTGGGGGTTGCTGACTGTCTGCCTGCACGACCGTACTAAGTACACTGGGTTGATGTGTCTCTGTTTCTACACACCTTACTCTGGAGTCCAGCTCTGGCTCCTCTGTCTGTGTCTCGCTCTCACATGTTGCCTTCGTGACAAACTCGACTAGCATGTGTTTCTGCACTCTCCCGTTACCAGGATGATAAACTAGGAAAGCGGGGCTTCCCTTGTAGTGTCCTACGAAAAATCCTTTTACCCCTCTGGACTTGGGCTTTCCCCTGTCCTGCAGGTACGCATAACACACTGATCCAAATCGGTGCATTCTGGCTAGATTACACTTCTTTCCTGTCAGTGCTGTATACGGGGTGGTGCCCGAGTGCTTATTAAAGCACCTGTTTCTGGTGTAAGCGGCTTCTTGCACCGCATAATGCCATAGGCTCTTAGGTAAGTTACTATCTGCTAGCTTACTCCTAGCCATTTCGAAAAGGTTATGCCATTCCCTCTCTGCCACCCCGTTCTGGTGTGGGGGATATAGACGTGACGTCTCATGTCTTATCTTATACCTTCTCAACAGTGATTGGAACTCTCTGTTTGTGAACTCAGTTTCGTTGTCGGACCTCAAGCATCCTACGTTACCATAAGGGGCTACATCTGCCAGGAATTTCTCCGTGGCCTGGGGTATGTCACTCTTTGCTTTGAGAAAGTAAACAAACACTGCCCCTGTGGACACATCTGTAAAAGACTGTACATATCCAAAGCCTCCTATGGACTTGTTGCTTACTGGGCCGGCTAGGTCCGTGTCAACTAATGCAAGTGGTACCCTTACTCTGTCTGTGGGATTTCTGTATCTCAGTTGAGTAAACTTCCCTGTTTTGCACACTGCACAATTTTTGTCAGGTCTACGCTTTTCTCCTTCAATGTGCATGCCTTCTGACACTACTTGCAGTTTCAGTAAATCCTCGTAATTACAATGACCCATAAGCTCGTGCCATGTCTGAATATCGTGACTGGCTGTCACGCTACACATATCATTATTATCATTACACTTGTCGTTGTCATTACACTCCGTTTGCAGATAATATATTCTCTGGTACATCTTTATGTCAAACCGTGTACCGTCAGGTTCTACAAGAAAATCTTTACCTTTATCGAAGAATACCTTGGCACCGCTTGCAGTAGCAGCTATTACAGAGAATAGTCCTTGTGGGAACGATGGTACTTAGAGAGCGTTCTTTAACGTTACCGTACGCCGGCGCCCCTTACTGTCCGTGAGGCATACCTGTGCGTCTCCTCTCTCTTGTGCCAATCTGTAGGTGTGTCTCCCGTCTGCCAGCTCCATGCTGTGCCTCTCCGGGTGGAAAGTGTCGTCAAAGTTCTTGAACCGACTCCTGTTGATGACCTGTGTCCACGATCAGTCCCCTTCTCTGAGCTTGCTGCAGCTGCAGCTGCAGCCGAAAGCGCAGTCTTCTTGTCCCGTTATTCTCCGGGCGTCGTCTCGATCCGTCTCACGTCGACGCCATCGTGTTCGCTGTCGTCATCCTGTCCACAGCCGTCTTCTTGTCCGTAGCCGCCATCTTGTCCGTAGCCACCATTTTGTCCGTGGCCTCCGTCTCGTCCATGGCCGCCGTCTCGTCCATGGCTGTCATCTTGCCCATGCGCGTATCGCGCGCTCTGGTTGTGTTTCTTCATGCACGCTCTGTCTGTGTGCCCCGTGGATTTGCAGAAGCTACACCAGACAGTCTTTGTGCAGTCGCTTCTCCGATGGCCTTTCTCTCCGCATCGCCAACATGCCAGTTCCGTCGTGGTCCTGGTCCTCTCCCTTGGCGTTGCTCAGGCCTTTAGCACCCTCTCTCCCGCCTCCGCGGCGGCTGGGTGGGTATCTTCTGAGGCCTCGAAGTTCCTTAACTTAGCCTTGAACTGTCCCAACGTCATGTCCGTTGAACCGTGTGTTACCAGGAGTGTGAACGGTTTGTACAGCTCCGGTAGTCCTCTCATCATCATTGCCATCATTAGCCCATCGCTTGGTGCTTCTCCGGCACTCCTCAATGGCGTCGTGATCTGCTCCGCTCTGTTGACGTATTCGGTCACAGTCTCGGTGGGCCCCTTCCTCAGGGCCGTTAGTGCTATATAGAGGGTAGGGGTGGGACAATACATCGATCCAGATCGATATATCGATCTATTATCAATGATCAAATAGGATCGATGCAACGTAAAAAGGTCGATTCATATTGCGATACTCTTATTTTGAAAATCCCCTCGTGAGCATATCCACCCGGCTGCAACAACAGTAGCTCAGCGCAGCTCAGCGTGTGTAGACGTTAGACAGCATTGCTTCAGAGTCCGCCTATTTTGCCCGAAATAAGGGTAAAATGCATCTAACATGCTTTCCATCCTCGCCATTCCTTTATGCCCACGTCGTGTTAAATACCAAAATTAACGTTGCATTAGCATGAGCTAACTAAGCTAAGCTGATAGAGCGATAGAGAAAAAGGCAGAGGTCCACTAGGGACTGGGAAGGAGGGGGGGTTACTGCATTCTCGAGATAGCCCCACTAACAGGATCTGGCCGGTACTGCACCTTCTGACTCCCAATATGCCTTTTCCAGCCAAAATACAGCGCTGTGATAGGATATTAATATCGGGAAAAAAAATAAAAACTAACCAAAAACAGTGAACAGGAGGTCTATTTGTATTAAAAACAATAGATTGTTTTTCATTTAAATGTCTGGAAGAGATAAAAAAAAATTCAAATGATATTTCCATTGCCTTTTTTTTGTTGATTTAAATGTTACTTATTGTGTTAAATGGGCATATAATATCGTCTCATATTGATCGCAGGCACCTGAATCGAATCGTATCGTATCGTGGCAGACTTTGTGATATCGGAAAATATCGTATCGTTGTCCAAAGAATCGATATCGTATCGTATCGTGATGAAACTGGTGATTCCCACCCCTAATAGAGGGCCACGACTCTGGGTCTTCCTCGCCCGATGTAATGCTCTCTCAACACCTTCAGGCTTTCTCTGCCTCTGTCTTTAGTGTTGCGGAATATCAGCCCCAGGCTGGTGTCGTCGAACAGCGGCGCTAACTCACAGTACGCGTCTGCGTTACGCTGGTTGTCCAGGGCTTGCTCTTCCGCCGTCAGTTCTCCCGTGGGGGCTGCCAGGATCGTCTCCTTCAGTCCCGCACCGTGCATGCAGCATAGCATGCGCTCTTCCCAGAGCTCGTAGTCCTCTGCTTTTCCATTGAATGAGGGCCATTCGCCCCTTCCCTTGTTTTCCATCCTCTTCGTTGGTGGTATAGGCTTAGCTTTAGCTCTTGTTGGCCTAGCGTCTAGCCACGCGGTGCTCCCGGCGCTAACCTAGCCTATACTTTAGCTAAGCTTGCTACAGTACCCTTATTATTTCGCCCCGGCGTTATCTGGGCCCATAACCTGTTAACAGAATTCGGCTATAGGGCGACAATAATGTGGTCAAGAGGCATGGTTTCTATCTTGAGCCTTAACTGGCGTGGTTTATTATTCACATGGCAGAGCAGTAACACTACAGGTCTTCTCTCACTGAGAGACTGGGGGAAAGAGAAAGAAGTGGGAGGAGACACCTCTATTTATACTCGCCACCTGGTGGTGTTCCTGAGTGTCTCCGCCTAGAGCGCCCTCTAGTGGAAACAGTTATATATGCAGTTAGACAGTTACTAGTGTAAACAGTTATATATGCAGTTAGACAGTTACTAACAATCCTACACAGAACCTCTGCCTTCAACAAAAGCAATGTTACATTTCGTTCTTGCTCTCGTTCTGCTCTGCTGGACAACTCATCAATACTAAATTACTGAAAGCTTTTAGCCACATGCACCTTCATTTGCCCGGCCACGCCCATTTCCGGTTATGTATATAATCGTGGAGCATGGCCGTACTCATCCTTCCCTCATCTTTCATTTGGAAGTGTTTAGCTACAGGCGCACTTTGACAGTGAAAATGTAGCTTTTTTTTCTCTGCAGCCCGACATGTCACTTCTCGTGACATAGGCTGATACCCAGGTCGTTTTTTGGTTGAAACAAACATGCAGTGATGTTACTCAAATATGTTTGAACGTGCACCCAAAAAAGGGATATACCCTAGTTATATGAGTTCATGTATATTTTGTATAATGTTTGGTCTTTATTATTTTACTTTTTACTGTATGAAGCACAATCTCAGGAGGGTCATACAGAACCAAGCATTTCACTGTAATGTACATGTACCTTATATGTGACAAATAAAACAAAACTTGAAAACTTGAACTTGAGTTTGCAGGCCTACATACTGTACGTCGAGATGTATCGGGAGCATTAATGAAATAGGTGGTGTAGGTGTAGGTATTGAAAACTTATAATATACCAATATGTCATTCAAATCATCTATATGAAAATAGTCACATTCATATAAGAATTTTCTACAACCTTTTGTGGTTTATAGCTCCATCAGAATAACCTCGACTCATCTGGCATTCTGGCAGCATCGGTGAGCACTGTCCGATGTATGGCACTGTCTGATTCAGACTTGAGGTCAAAGGTCACAAGCTCACCTTCAGGGTGAGTGTGACGGTGAGCGCTACCATGATGGCCGACATGGCCCCGAAGCCTTTCCAGAGCAGCGGCCTCCTCCCCACTCTGTCGATCAGCATACCCTGAGAGAGAGAGGCAGAGAGAGAAGGAGACTGAAATAATCCATCCTGTTAGCCTACACATTTCAAACAAACTAAAAAAACATTTAATTTGACGTGTTTCACTTTTGTGTAGTTGGGAGAAATATGGTCCACTTGGAACGGTAGGAGGTAAAGTGCCCTGATCAGCAGTTCGCTTTTATCACTTTTATCGCCAACATCTCCAACATCTCTAACATCTCCAACATCTCCAACATCTCTATCATCTCCAACATCTCTAACATCTCCAACATCTCTAACATCTAACATGGCGCGACCCGAGTCAGTCGCCGTGGGTTTTGCTCAGCAACGAATGTGCAAATTTTTTGTTATTATGTTTGTTTTTACTACTTTTTTTATCGAAACATCACTGGCGGGGACGTCATACGACCGCCAGTCACTTATTGACCTAAACTCCGGACTCAAAGAGGAGTTTAGAGACACTTTATCATGCCAAGAATGGCCAACGGAGATCAGAAGAGACAATGAAAACGCGGGAGACAAAGACGGCCGCAAGACAAAGAAGAAACACAGAGGGAAGAGGAGCGGGATCAGATTAAGACTAAGAAGATCTGCTTACCGTCCGGCTATTCCATCTATCTTCCTGGCGAATGCACGTTCGCTAGAGAGTAAGATGGATGATTTACGAGCACGGGTCCGATTTCAGCGAGAGATGAAGGACTGCAATATCCTGTGTTTCACGGAGACCTGGCTGAAACCAGTGACTCCTGATCACAGCATCTCTCCCTCCAACTCCTTCACCATCTTCAGAGCGGACCGTACAGAGGCCTCCGGGAAGAGCATCGGTGGGGGTCTCTGCCTTATGACCAGCAACGGCTGGACTAGCCCCGGGGAAGTGCAGATACTCTCCTGTTCATGCTCCGCCGACATGGAACACCTCTCGATCCAATGTCGCCCCTTCCATCTTCCACGCGAGTTCACTGCGGTAATCATGACTGCAGTGTACATTCCCCCCCAGGCGAACGTCGGCAGGGCGCTAGCGGAAATACACGACCATCAGAACACACACCAGATCAAGCATCCAGACGCGGCCATGATTGTGGCCGGGGATTTGAATCAGGCGAAGTCATGCCGTCTTTCTTTCAGCACATCGTCTGCTCCACAAGAGGAGGAAATACACTCGACCACTGTTACACCCCGTTCAGAGCCGGATACAAGGCTGTACCGGCTCCACCATTAGCGGGAGCGACGAACACGTCGGATCATGCCGCCATCTTGTTGGTCCCCGCTTACAAACAAAGATCACGTGACGCCGTCGTGTCACGTGAGGTAAAAAGATGGACGACCAATCAGAAGCCACGCTTCAGGACGCACTCGATGACGTCGACTGGGGAATGCTCGAGAGGAGCACCAGTGACGTCAGCGAGTTCACAGACACTGTGGTGTCCTTCATAACAACACTCGCTGACAGTATTGTCCCCACAAAAAAGGCGAGGGTGTTCCCGAACCAGAAACCATGGGTGGACAGTACTATCAGAGCAGCTCTGAACTCTCGCACCACTGCTTATAACCTTGGCAGAGAGTCAGGAAACATGGAAGAGTACAAGACAACAGTCTACACTCTGCGCAAGGCTGTTAAACTTGCTAAGAGGACGTATGCCGACAAGATGGAGGCACAAATGGCACAGAATGACACAAGAGGCTTATGGTAGGGACTGAGGACTATAACTGACTACAAAGTCAGCGCCCCCTCAATGGGGAGCGACGACGCCTCCTTTGCGGACCAGCTCAACACCTTCTACGCGCGGTTTGGTGCAAACAGTGGCGCTGCTAGCTCAACGGCTAGTGACGTCACTGGTGCGCCGGCTGTTGTGGAGGGGGGGGGCGGGGACGCTCTCTCATTGACGGTACACAGTGTGAGAAGAGCATTTATGCAGGTGAACACCAGGAAGGCGGCTGGCCCAGATGGAATAACAGGACGCATACTTAAGTCCTGTGCTAACCAGCTAGCCCCTGTGTTCACCACCATATTTAATCGATCCCTGAAGGAGTCAGTGGTCCCTGCCTGCTTCAAGATGTCTACCATTATCCCGGTACCAAAGAAACCCTCCCCAGCAGGTCTCAATGACTACAGACCGGTGGCACTCACCTCTGTGGCCATGAAATGTTTCGAGAGGCTGGTCAAGGATCACATTTGTGCCTCCCTCCCCAGAGATATGGACCCTATGCAATTTGCATACAGGCCAAACAGGTCCACTGACGATGCGGTCTCCCAAGTACTGCACAGCACCCTCTCTCACCTGGACCGTCAGAAGGGGAGACTGTTGTTCATTGACTACAGCTCAGCGTTCAACACCATAGTCCCCACCAGACTGGTGGACAAGCTGATCGAGCTGGGTCTGAGCTCCGCTCTGAGCGCCTGGATACTGGACTTTCTGAGTGAAAGACCCCAGGCGGTCAGGGTGGGGGGTCAGACCTCCAACACCATCACCCTGAGCATCGGGTCCCCCCAGGGCTGTGTTCTGAGCCCCCTGCTGTACTCACTATACACACACGACTGTGTGGCCAAGTTCAGCTCCAACTCCATAGTGAAGTTTGCAGACGACACGGTGGTGGTGGGGCTGATCTCGGACAACGACGAGAAGGCCTACCGGGAGGAGGTTGAGGTACTGGAACGCTGGTGCCAGGACAACAGCCTGCTCCTGAACATTGGTAAAACCAAGGAGCTGATCGTGGATTATAGGAGAGGACAGCAGGAGATACACACACCACTGAGGATAAACGGGGCCACCGTGGACAGGGTGAGCAGCTTCAAGTACCTGGGGGTCCACATCTCAGAGGATCTGACATGGTCAACACACATAGACACAGTTGTAAAAAAGGCGAAGCAGCGCCTCTACCACCTGAGACAGTTAAGGAAGTTCAGAGTATCGGGGAAGATACTCCAGTCCTTCTACGCCGGAGCTGTAGAGAGCATCTTGACTGGAAACATCACTGCCTGGTATGGAAACAGCACGGCACAGGACAAGAAGGCCCTACAGAGAGTGGTGCGCTCTGCCGAGCGTACCACGGGTATTGCACTACCTCCCCTGCAGGCTCTATACAACAAGAGGTGCAAATCCAGAGCCTGCAGAATAATGAAAGACCCTCACCACCCCAATAACAGCCTGTTCCAGCTGCTGAGGTCAGGCAGACGCCTGCGAACACCAGCTACTAGGACAGAGAGGCTTCGGCTCAGCTTCTTCCCCCAGGCCATCAGAGCCTGGAACAATGAACACTGAGGGTCACAGAACACTGAACTCTCCACACACAAGCACACATTAGCACACACACGGCACACACGCTGTGCACGCTCACACACTAGCAGCCACTTTAACATGAGAAAGCACTCACTCATGCTGCACACGCCCACACTTATGGCCACAAAAGAAAGGTCACTTTAAAAATAGTATAGTAACAGTAACTCCTAATTTATGCAAATGACATGTCGTCAGCCTGTGACTGCAACTTGTTCCTGTTTGCGGACGACTCAGCCCTGCTGGTCTCTGACAAGAACAAGTTGCAGGTTGAAAAAACCCTCAGCTCGGAACTAGGCAAAATCTGCATATGGCTCGCTGATAACAAACTATCATTACACATGGGCAAAACAGAGTCCATTCTCTTCGGTTCAAATAACAAACTCAGCAAGACTGACGGCTTCTCAGTTGCAGTGGGTGACAATATTGTCACAAGGAAAGACGAAATTACCTACCTGGGTTCCATCCTAGAGGCAAATCTTTCCTGTGACAAAATGGCATCCAATGTAATAAAAAAAGTCAACCAACGAACTAGATTCTTGTACCGGATCTCCTCTCTGGTAAACAAGAATACCCTGAAGACTCTGGCAGGAGCACTCATTCAAGGGTACTACGACTATGCGTGCACCTCATGGTACCAAAGCACCTCAAAGGCGCTTAAAACAAAATTACAAACATCACAAAACAAACTGGTCAGACTACTACTTGACCTTACCCCCAGAACCCACCTCACCCCTGCCCACTTTGACAACCTAGGATGGCTTAGAGTAGAGTCAGTAGACGACAGAGTACAGCAACTTGCAATGGGCCTGGTCTACAAGATACACTATACGACTAAGGTACCCATGTATATGTCAAAATACTTCCCAAAGGTCAGTGAATACCACAACCACTACACCAGAGGAAGCTCAACAAATCATGTTAAACACAGATTCGGCTCAAACAAGGGACTAAATACGTTTCGCAATTATGCCACATCAATGTGGAACGCCCTACCCAAAGCTGTAAAGGAATGTGAATCCCTACCCACATTCAAAACCGCTCTTAAAGAGCACCTATGGGAGGCTGCAATTCGAAACTGGCCACCGTAAATGCCCAAAACCCCCACCACCTCCTAATAGACAGTCTCCTCCCCACCGCATGTATATATTCCCTCCCCGCCGTATGTATATCTCTCTCCCACCCACTCACCCCCTCCTAATGTACAGTCCCCTCCCCATCATATGTATATACTCTGTCAGGATCTAGGGGTAACAGTACTGTATATTTGAATACCGTTTATGTCACAAATGTATCAGTACTAAATACCTATATGTCCCTATGCCATAAATGTCATGTATGTTGTGTATGTCATAAATGTCTATATGAATTGAAAATGGGGGACCCTGATGGAAACAAGACAAACGTCTTTCTCAGGTCTGCATCCCCTTAACAATTGTGTGTATTGAGCCGTACTGTATTGTACCCATTCTGCAATCTGTTAAATAAAGTTTTCATTCATTCACAGTGTATTGCACTACCAAGGGACCTAGCATGTCCTTCATGCTCTGTAAATAACTATGTACAAATACCGTGATGTCCCACTATGTTACCTGCTATTGCACAATGTTGTTTATTGTTTATTGGATTCCATTATATGTTGTACTACTGTATTGCACATCGTTGCGGGTAAGACCACCCGCATTTCATTGTATACTTGTATGCCGTGACAAATAAAACTCTTGACTTGACTTGATCTCTAACATCTCTAACATCTCTAACATCTCCAACATCTCTAACATCTCCAACATCTCTAACATCTCCAACATCTCCAACATCTTTAACATAATCTAACATATCAAGTCAAGTCAAGACGAAGACGACGGTCGTTCGGCAGATGGACTGAAGATGAAAGTTGTTGCATGTTAGAAAGTTCAGTCAGGCTAGCCATGTCGGCTTAGCTAAAGGCAGGGACAGCTAGTTAGCTTTAGCTACGTTATAATATCGAGTGCTAACGTGTGGTTCAGTCGGGATAGCCATGTCGGCTAGTAGCTTAGCTAAAGGCTAACTAGCGTTAGCTAACCTAGAGAGAGCGCATGCAGCATTGGCGGTTATGCCAAGATGAAGAGGACGGTCATTCGGCAGATGAACTTCGTCAACTCCACGGTTGTCTCCTTCCTCTTGGACGTTTGGTGAGTTTTTAATGCACTCTATTCTATTCCCGCCATGGAGATATCTCTCTCTCTCTCTGTCTCGGGCCGGCTAGCTATCGTGGCTAACGTTATGTTGGCTAACGTTATGTGGAGCCAGCGGGCCGGCTAGCTGTCGTAGCTAACGTTATTATTGAGCCAAGCGGGCCGGCTAGCTGTCGTAGCTAACGTTATATTGAGCCAAGCGGGCCGGCTAGCTGTCGTAGCTAACGTTATATTGAGCCAAGCGGGCCGGCTAGCTGTCGTAGCTAACGTTATATTGAGCCAAGCGGGCCGGCTAGCTGTCGTAGCTAACGTTATATTGAGCCAAGCGGGCCGGCTAGCTGTCGTAGCTAACGTTGTATTGAGCCAAGCGGGCCGGCTAGCTGTTGTAGCTAACGTTATATTGAGCCAAGCGGGCCGGCTAGCTGTCGTAGCTAACGTTATATTGAGCCAAGCGGGCCGGCTAGCTGTCGTAGCTAACGTTCTGCCGAGCTAGCGTCAGTACCTGGCCACTCTATTTGCAGTTAGCCTCTTTAGCTGATGTCGGCCGTTGGCTCCTCGCTACTTTGTTTTCTCTGTATAGACCCTCTTCTCTTTGGATTTAAGTGTTGATCTTTGTCCTTTTGGATCTATGTATATTCATGTTGCCTTTGTGAAGTTATCTTTTCTTTCTGTTTTGTTCTTCCATTAAAAGTTGAATATCCTCTAGGGGCTCATAAGCTGTCTTGCTTATTTCTATCAATCTCTCTATCTCTCTCTCTGTCTGTCTGGACCACAGACTCATCTCTCTCTCTCTCTGTCTCTCTCTCTCTCTCTCTCTCTCTCTCTCTCTCTCTCTCTCTCTGTCTGTCTGGACCACAGACTCATCTCTCTCTCTCTCTCTCTCTCTCTCTCTCTCTCTCTCTCTCTCTCTCTCTCTCTCTCTCTCTCTCTCTGTCTGGACCACAGACTCATCTCTCTCTCTCTCTCTCCCTCTCCCTCTCTCTCTCTCTCTCTCTCTCTCTCTCTCTCTCTCTCTCTCTCTCTCTCTCTCTGGCCTTGCTCGGATGGAGGGTGTGCCACTGTGTGTGTGCCATCATGTTAACGTTAGCCTCAGTTAAACCTTGCGACGCCTCATTAGATGAAGCTGTGTTCTGAGGTGTTCTGTGTTCTGAGATGTGTTCTGAGCTGTGTTCTGTGTTCTGAGCTGTGTTCTGAGCTCTGTGCTGAGCTGTGTTCTGCATGTGTTCTGTGTTCTGAGGTGTCCTGTGTTCTGAGCTGTGTTCTGAGCTGTGTTCTGAGCTGTGTTCTGTGCTGTGTTCTGAGCTGTGTTCTGAGATGTGTTCTGTGTTCTGAGCTGTGTTCTAAGCTGTGTTGTGTTCTGAGCTGTGTTCTGAGCTTATATAGTGCTTTTACTAACTATTATATTTCTCTCTCCTCTGGTCAGGGGCATTGCCGGGTCTGTGCAGCGATAACACTGTATATTGACAGTAGAACGGGAGCTCTCTCTCGCTCTCTCGCTCTCTCTCGCTCTCTCGCTCTCTCTCTCTCTATCTCCACTCCCGTTCTTGTTTTTAAAGTGACCTTTCATTATGTAAAGTGACCATTGAGTGTGAGCGTGTGCAGCATGTGTGTGTGTGTGTGTGTGTGTGTCCATGCTAAAGTGATTGCTAGTGTGTGAGCGTATACAGTGTGTGTGTTGTGTGTGTGCTCATGTGTGCTTGTGTGTGGAGAGTTCAGTGTTCAAGACTCTGATGGCCTGGGGGAAGAAGCTGAGCCGAAGTCTCTCTGTCCTAGTTGCTGGTGTTTGCAGGCGTCTGCCTGACCGCAGCAGCATGAACAGGCTGTTGTTGGGGTTGTGACGTACCTGGGTACGTGGGTTGGTCATTACCATTATTACTGTATTTATGACACCATCTGAACATCAGGTTAGTATATTTAATGTGTTGTTTTGTATGTGATGTGTGTGTGTGTGAACATGAGAGCTAATACTGTCTCTTTTCTCTCCCTGTCAGGTGCTGCCCGTCCCTACACTGAAGAGTGCTGATTGCCTAATGAATGACAGCTGATGGCAATCACCTCGAGAGGGATGGGTAGCCAAATACCTGACAGCACACACACGTCTGGGCGCCTCATTCTGTCAATTGCCAGTGACCAGAGTAGAGTGAGGTTGCCATTGTTTGCCACTGTGGTGGAATTGATACTGTGCTTATCTACTGCTTCGGGTGGACTAAAGTACTGGTATATGTATATAGATATTGTTGGCCTCTGCGCCACTCCTCCATTGGAGTAAGTATTCTCTTGTTGGCTTTAGGCCTAATCCCACTGAGTGTGGAATTGTACCTTTGGTACCTTTGCTGGGGGTTTTCCCAGTACCAACCTCTGGCTGGTTGGTGAGTGTCTGTGGGCGCTTATCTAGTTTACTTTGTATTATACTTACCTTGTGTGTTCTCCCTTTATCCCTCTCCCTGTTTGTTAATTGTTTGTGGGTTGTTTTTTCCCTTTGTTGCCTATTTAAATATCAGTGGAGGTTTAAATCCCTACCCGGCATAATAAATATAATTTACTATTTTTGGAACAACTTCTTGTGTTTATTATTACCTACCTGCCCGGGACTGTTTTGAAAGCATTTACTGAAAGAGGCTGCTTTTGCTCATGTGTAGCCAGCTCCAGTTATTATTCTGTGTGGTCCTTAGACCTTCGTACATGACATGGGGGCTCGTTAGTTTGCACAATTGTATAGTTCCTTGTTGTTATGTGACATGTGGACTTGTCGATTGGAGCGTGTCAGGTAGGTTGCGTTTTTTCATTTGGTAAGTTATATTATTATATATCCATTTTTCCGTGCTGCACACTTGACTGTTGTAAACCATTGTTGTAAGTTATGCTCTTAACCATTCTATTTTTTTCCACATAGGTAAAGGGTGGATCACCTGCTTGGTTAGGGGGAGGGGGGCACGCGTCGTCTATTCCGGTGGAGTGCGCAATGAAATCGGTAAGCGACTGAAGATATGTGTAGTCCTCATTCCGCTAGGGAAGTAGTTTAGACGGGGTAGTTAGTGTTACCCAGTGTGATCCTAGTTAGGTGATTAGAACCGACATTTATTGTTTTCATGAATGTTAGATGTGGATATTAAATCGAATTGGTCAGGTTGTCATACTGCATAATGTGGCTGTTGAGTGTTGCACAGGGACATTATTGAGTACTATAGGTGAGTGGCTATTTTGTGGGGCTTATTGAAGTCTGATTTGTTGTAGTATTGTGGGTAGTATTGTGTGTTGCTACGGCAGTATACTTTCTTTCATACACAGAGTGCAGAGTACAGAGTACAGAGTGCAGAGTGCAGAGTGCAGAGTGCAGAGTGCAGAGTGCAGAGTACAGAGTGCAGAGTGCAGAGTGCAGAGTGCAGAGTGCAGAGTATAGATTTTTTCATGAGTAGAGCTATGGAGGTTTGTGATCAGGATGTTGGTGTGTCGGATCCTGAGAGTTTTGACTCTGTATTAGGTTCAGACCATGGTTCTACTACTTCTGCTGGTGAGTTGAGCGCACTGAGCACTGCGTTTAGCCTGTCTAGAGGAGAGGGCGGCTTTGCGCAGGGAGGATAGAGCAGAGAGGAAGGAGGTGAGAGACAAGGAGGAGAGAGACAGAGAGAGAGACAGGCTGGGAAGAAAGGAGGAGGGAGACAGGCTGGAGAGAAAGGAGGTGGGTGATAGGGAATTTCAATTGGCGATGAGGAAACTGGAGTTGGAGTGTGGTGACGCTAAACGTAGCACCATTTCCTCTCCAGTACTTTCCGACCCCCAGGCACCCTTTGATATTAGCCAGCATATGTCCTTGGTTCCCCCCTTTCAGGAGAATGACAGTGATAGCTCTGTACACTCAACACGTGCCTCTGTTTCTTCTCCCACTCTTAAATCGCGTGCACGTTTTGCCCGTCTCCAGATGGAGGAGAGAGCGGCTATACGAGACAGGGAGGAGAGAAAGGAAGAGAGAGACAGGGAGGAGAGGAAGGAAGAGAGAAGGGAAGAGAGAGACAGGGAAGGGAGAAGGGAAGAGAGAGAGAAGGACAGAGTGCTCCAGGTGACGATAAGGAGGATGGAGTTGGAGAGTGGTGGCTCTTCCTCTCCCTCATCTGAAGGTTACCAGGGCACTTTTAATATTGGGCAGCATATTTCTTTAGTTCCCGTCTTTCAGGAGTCTGAGGTGGAATAATTTTTCTCTGCTTTTGAGCAGATGGCATGGGCTTTGCATTGGCCAAAGGACCAGTGGGCGACTTTATTGAAATACAGACTCACTGGTAGGGCTCAGGTGGCGTGCAGGTTATTATCGAATGAAGACAGCGTGGTATATGAGAAAGTGAAAAGTGCTGTCTTGCGCGTGTACGAAGAGGTACCAGAAGCATACAGGCAGCATTTTCACAACCGCCGTAAGTCTCCTTCCCAAACCCATGTTGAGTTCTCCCGGGAGGAGAGACTTAATTTTGATCGGTGGTGTTCTGCGTGTGAGGTAAAGGACTTTGCGTCATTGAGTGAATTGGTACTTGTGGAGCAGTTCAAAGCCACCCTGCCGGTCGAAGCTGTGCTCTATTTACATGGGCAGGGGGTGTCAACACTCCGACAGGCTGCGATTTCGGCAGACGAGTTTGAATGGTCACGCAAACGTGTTTCTGTACGTCCTAATGTATGTGGTGAAGGTGGCTCATTCACTCCTCGTGAGTCAGCGTTCCAGCCACGCTCACCGCCGTCTAAGAGACCGGTGGTGTGTAATTATTGTAAAGAGACGGGCCATGTGGTAAAAAGATGTCATACGCTGAGGAAGCGACAGGAGAAAAGAGGGTCAGCCCAGAAACCAAGAGGTGTGGGGGTTGATTTTATCATGGGGAGCGATATCGCTGGGGAGAGTGTGATCCCTGTAGTGGAAGTTGAAAACGCTCCAGTGACTGACTTGTGTTGTGAGTTGATTAATAATCACCCCAATGATTCCTCCCTACCAAGCTGGTTGGCACGAGTGGCAGCGGCCAGGTATGCTGGTAGTAATGTGAGTCTAATTTGAGTGACACCATTTTGGATCCTGACCATGTTATTTTTGTGACGCTATTTTGAAAGGAGATGGGCGCTGTGATGGTGCCAGGGAAATGTGCTGATTTTTGTTTCCCTGTGTGCTGTCCTGTTAAGCGCGATGAGATGATTTTTTGTTCTTTATTTTTATTTTTTATTTTTCAGGAAAGGTTTCCAGTTTGTTGTCTCCTGTTGACAGGACGGTATCGGTGGAGCGGCCTGTCAAAGTAGAGGTTGTTGTTTCTGTTTTCCCTGGTATGTGGTACTAATCGGATGTTGGGTAATAAGTAATAATGTTTTGCTAACCCTACAGGTTCGCTCTTATGGGGGGAGGTGTGACGTACCTGGGTACGTGGGTTGGTCATTACCATTATTACTGTATTTATGACACCATCTGAACATCAGGTTAGTATATTTAATGTGTTGTTTTGTATGTGATGTGTGTGTGTGAACATGAGAGCTAATACTGTCTCTTTTCTCTCCCTGTCAGGTGCTGCCCGTCCCTACACTGAAGAGTGCTGATTGCCTAATGAATGACAGCCGATGGCAATCACTTCAAGAGGGATGGGTAGCCAAATACCTGACAGCACACACACGTCTGGGCGCCTCATTCTGTCAATTGCCAGTGACCAGAGTAGAGTGAGGTTGCCATTGTTTGCCACTGTGGTGGAATTGATACTGTGCTTATCTACTGCTTCGGGTGGACTAAAGTACTGGTATATGTATATAGATATTGTTGGCCTCTGCGCCACTCCTCCATTGGAGTAAGTATTCTCTTGTTGGCTTTAGGCCTAATCCCCCTGAGTGTGGAATTGTACCTTTGGTACCTTTGCTGGGGGTTTTCCCAGTACCAACCTCTGGCTGGTTGGTGAGTGTCTGTGGGCGCTTATCTAGTTTACTTTGTATTATACTTACCTTGTGTGTTCTCCCTTTATCCCTCTCCCTGTTTGTTAATTGTTTGTGGGTTGTTTTTTCCCTTTGTTGCCTATTTAAATATCAGTGGAGGTTTAAATCCCTACCCGGCATAATAAATATAATTTACTATTTTTGGAACAACGTCTTGTGTTTATTATTACCTACCTGCCCGGGACTGTTTTGAAAGCATTTACTGAGAGAGGCTGCTTTTGCTCATGTGTAGCCAGCTCCAGTTATTATTCTGTGTGGTCCTTAGACCTTCGTACATGACAGGGGTGGTGAGGGTCTTTCATTATTCTGCAGGCTCTGGATTTGCACCTCTTGTTATATAAAACCTGCAGGGGTGGTAGTGCAACACTCAGCTGAGCGCACCACTCTCTGTAGGGCCTTCTTGTCCTGTGCCGTGCTGTTTCCATACCAGGCAGTGATGTTTCCAGTCAGAATGCTCTCTACAGCTCCGGAGTAGAAGGACTGGAGTATCGTCCCCGATACTCTGAACTTCCTTAACTGTCTCAGGTGGTAGAGGCGCTGCTTCGCCTTCTTTTTACGACTGAGTCTATGTGTGTTGTCCATGTCAGGTCCTCTGACATATCTAACATCTACAACATCTCCATCTCTAACATCTCTAACATCTCCATCTCTAACATCTCCAACATCTCCATCTCTAACATCTCTAACATCTCCAACATCTCCAACATCTCCAACTCTAACATCTCTAACATCTCCAACATCTCTAACATCTCCAACATATCTAACATCTCTAACATCTCCAACATCTCTAACATCTCCAACATCTCCAACATCTCCAACATCTCCAACATCTCCAACATCTCCAACATCTCCAACATCTTCAATATTTCCAACATATCTAACATCTCTAACATCTCCAACATCTCCAATATCTCCAACATATCTAACATCTTTAACATCTCTAACATCTCTAACATCTCCAACATCTCCAATATCTCCAACATATCTAACATCTCTAACATCTCTAACATCTCTAACATCTCCAACATCTCTAACATCTCTAACATCTCTAACATCTCCAACATCTCTAACATCTCCAACATCTCCAATATCTCCAACATATCTAACATCTCTAACATCTCTAACATCTCCAACATCTCTAACATCTCTAACATCTCCAACATCTCCAACATCTCCAATATTTCCAACATATCTAACATCTCTAACATCTCCAACATCTCCAATATCTCCAACATATCTAACATCTCCAACATCTCCAACATCTATAATATCTCCAACATCTCCAACAACTCACACAGAAGATGGACGTGAGCACTTCAGACGCCCCGACACCCAGCGTGACATAGCGGATCTTCTCCCGGGGGATCCCTGCTTCCAGAAAGATGTCGAACGAAAAGATGCTGATCTGGGGACACGCAGGGACAGAGAGAAAGAGAGGTTGAGTTTAAAGGAGAGGGGTGACACAAATCTGTAACAGGTTCACAGGTTTCTAAACTGGATTTAAAAAACAATAACAACCCTTGAGATTTCTTTTGCGACACTGAATATATCCAATTGCTGCTTTTAGGGAAGACCGGTTGCTAATGCAAAATACTATTTACAAATAATATTTGAGGTGTTTAGCAGACTCTTATTCAGTGTGACTCACAAGTGCTACATAGAATGAGCTAAACCTTTTGTATCACCAACACAGAGCTAGGAGCCAAAATTAGGAGTAGGCTGGGAATAAGCCACTGAAAATTACGCCGGTTAGGGCCATGCTGGTTAGGGTACCTTATGTATACTGCACCTGTGTATACTGTACTTTACATTTATATTTAGTCATTCAGTGTCTCTCAACTGGTGGGTCGCGACCCAAAAGTGGGTCGCGGGGCCATTTTGAGTGGGTCGCGGATGTATACTTTTTTTTTTCACTACCTATCTTTGTGAAAGTGGCTTCTCAGCTCTGGTCCAGCTGAAGACAAAGCGGAGGAACAGATTGGACATTGAGCATGACCTCAGAGTTGCTTTGTCTACCATCACCCCAGACTTTGAGACTCTTGTCAGGAGCAAACATCATCCCCAGTTATCCCATTAGTTCCCTGCATGTTAAGCTAAGAAGTCTGCTAAGAAGGATATATTATTTATTATTATTATTATTATTTTATTTCATTGTGTTTTTAGCCCTTAGTTGCACTTTTGTTGCAACCCCAGTTATCCCATTAGTTCCCCCAAACGTAGGTCTGTTATGTTAAGCTAAGAAATCTGCTAAGAAGCATATTATTTATTATTATTTTATTTCATTGGGTTTTTAGCCCTAGTTGCACTTTTATTGCAATCCCATTAGTTCCCCCAAACTTAGGTCTGTTATGTTAAGCTAAGAAGTCTGCTAAGAAGCATAATTATTTATTATTATTATTTAATTTCATTGGGTTTTTAGCCCTAGTTGCACTTTTGTTGCAACCCCAGTTATCCCATTAGTTCCCCCAAACTTAGGTCTGTTATGTTAAGCTAAGAAATCTGCTAAGAAGCATATTATTTATTATTTTATTTCATTAGGTTTTAGCCCTAGTTGCACTTTTGTTGCCCACTCTATTATCCAATTAGTTCCCCCAAATGTAAGTATGTTATGTTAAGCTAAGAAATCTGCTAAGAAGCATATATTATTTATCATTCTTTTATTTCATTGGGTTTTTAGCAATAGTTGCACTTTTGTTGCACTTTTTTGTGTTTATTTCATGTTTTGAATGATTGCGTATTACTGCAAATATTTTTTTTTACATAAATCATAGTGGTTCAAAATTTTGGGTCGCGACTTAATGACTAAGGAAAATGTTGGGTCCCGAGGCTAGACCAGTTGAGAACCACTTAGCTGACTCTTTTAGCCAAAGCCACTTACAAGTTCTGTACAACAGGTGCTGCAGTGTTGCATGCATAGTAGTAAAGACAAATTAGTATAGTAGGTAGTAATATAGACAAGGAAGATGAATTAGTGGAAGAGTGCATGATAGTAGAAGACAGTAAGAAGGTTTGTTTTTTCAGATCATTTCAGATATTGATTGAAGAAGTGTGTTTTTAGTCGATGGCAAAAGATTGGTCGTGTTTCGGCTGTCCTAACTGTGGTGGGAAGTTCGTTCCACCATTGTGGAGCAAGGACTGAGAATAGGCGGCTTCTCTTTGATGACCCTCCCAGAACTTGGATAGGAGTGGGTCTGAGGTGGCCAGAAGATGTAGAGCGGAGGGGTCTTGAGGGTGTGTAGTTAGAGACCATTGACCGGAGGTAGGCGGGAGTCATTCTCTTCGCTGTGCGATATTCCAGGTCGAGGACCTTGAAGCGGATTCTTGCGGCGATGGGTAGCCAGTGCAGCTCTCTAAGAAGACTTTACTTACTCATAGTATTTAGATTCTAGTGATTAGTATTGATGTCTTCTACTATTACCCTGCCCAGCCATACCTGTACCACCCCTCCCCCCTCCCTCATGATGCCTGAATTTCCCAAGAGGATCAATAAAGGAATCATAAATAGAAGTGAACAAATAAATAAGTAGCATACTAAAGACAATAATGTGTGCAATATAAGGGGGGCAGCATCCAGGTGGCACACAAGTGTATCAGGTGGCTAATACCATATCATCCAAGCTAATACCATATCATCCAAGCTAATACCATATCATCCAAGCTAATACCATATCATCCAAGCTAATACCATATCATCCAAGCTAATACCATATCATCCAAGCTAATACCATATCATTCAAGCTGATGCCATATCATCCAAGCTAATACCATATCATCCAAGCTAATACCATATCATTCAAGCTGATGCCATATCATCCAAGCTAATAACAAATCCTCCAAGCTAATACCATATCATATCATCCAAGCTAATGCCATATCATCCAAGATAATACCAAATCATCCAAGCTAATACCATATCATATCATCCAAGCTAATACCATATCATATCATCCAAACTAATGCCATATCATCCAAGATAATACCAAATCATCCAAGCTAATACCATATCATATCATCCAAGCTAATACCATATCATCCAAGCTATAATACCATATCATCCAAGCTATAATACCATATCATCCAAGCTAATACTATTGTTCCAATCAGCCTCGCTCTGGCCCCATGAACAGTGTCCCTTGACTCATAAACAATCCTCTGCTGCCATCCTGTGGGCTATTTCCTGTACTCCTGTTCCATCTGTCTGTTATCTGCCTGTCTGTCATTATTACTCTGCTCCCTGTCCTAATGTCATGCCCTGCGTTCCTGCTATCTGTATTGTTCCCCCATCTAGTCTAGCGCCATGTTCCCTGTGTCTGCATCTATTTGTTATTTAGTCTTGTTGTGTTCCAGTCTAGTCTCTGTTTTAGTCATTAATATGCTCCCTGTCTGTGTAGCACCCCAGCTGTCGCTCATTGTAAATCAACGTCCGCATATATACCTGCCTTCCCCCGAGTTTCCGGTGTTGCGTCATTGTTCTGTTTACCCTGTGCACCTTGTTCCTGTATGCTGTCTACCCAGTCTCTCATGTTACCCTGTCCCTCGCTATTCTGTCATGCTTCCCGTTATCCTGTCGCGTTCCATGATTGTAAGTTATTCTAGTGTTCTTGTTTTTCGAGTCTCAGTCTGTTTCTAGCCTGTTTACTTTTTCTCTCTGAGCCAGCCCGGCTGCACCTTTTATTTTCCGTGCTTGTGTTTGTATCATTGTTACTGCTGCTCAGTAAAAGCCTGTTCATCTTCAATGTCGACTCGTGCCTCGTCTCTTTCACTCATCATTGTCCAGCGATTGGGTTCTACACACTTCTCCCCGCCACAACACTATAACCACTATATCATCCGAGCTAATACCATATCATCCAAGCTAATACTATATCATCCAAGCTAATACCATATCATCCAAGCTAATACTATATCATCCAAGCTAATACCATGTGCAGCGGGAGGGAATTGGGTAATTATCACAGGGAAGCCACACTGTCTTTTAACCGTGCGCGTTTGTTTTGTTTTCAGTTATATTGAGTCACTTTTTGGGTTTTATTTTATAGCACTTATCCTGTGTTTAAGTTCCAGTTTAAACACAGAGTTTACTGTATGCTTATATTTGTCCACACTGCAAGTAAGAATAAAAACTCTCAAACGTACTCAAGGAGAAGACATCATTTTATTATCAACAAGTACCACGCGTTGGAAAGAGCTTCACCCAGTATTCCCTCACTATATCTTTTCTTGTTAGGTTGCCCTTACACAAGTTAAAAGAAAAGCTTCCAAACAAGATTGTTTTGAAGGCAGACAGACACGGAAGGAGTCAAGGAACAGCGCCCCTTTCATTGACGTTTCTGCCGATTCAAACCACGATATCAACACGCACGCAGCGCAACGCGGAACAACACATCAAAGAAGCTACGGTGAGACGGATTCATGAATGAATGAAATAATGTTGTGGAAGGAGTGGGCTCGCGCAACTGGATATAGGCAAATCCCATCAAGAATTCTAAGTAGGGGAGCTCCCGTAGCTCACCGCATATCTCGGCGCTATTTCTGCGTCGGGGAAAACCGTGCTCGTCACGGATCTGGGGGACACGAGTTCGATTCCCGGACCCGCCGTCATTTCTCAGAATGTCTTCCCCTGCTCTACATCCCATTTCAACCTGTTTCTGTCGGTCATGCTTGACCAGAAAAGCGATAAACGCTAAAAAATTAAGTTTAAAAAAAAAAGACAAAAAAGAATTCTAAGTAAAACCTCCGCCTATTGCTTGACATTATAAACATGAGTAACGTGGGGAATCAGGAAATTAACGTTGAAATGGATGCAGCTGTCAATCAAAATGAAACAGAAAATGAACTTGGCAAAAGGCTTTCTAAGCCCACATTTAAAGCTTTGGAAACAAAAATCATGTTATTGCATAAAGAAAGGAACTTTGGACTGAAACAATTGTGTAAAATGGCTAAGGAGTTGGATCAAATGATGGGCTCAAATGAAAATATTTCCATCATGCAAATTAAGAACGACATATTGTGGAAGTTGTTTGGTGAAACTACACGGTTGCATGAGTCACTAAAACCTCTATTGCCTGATGACGAAATGTCTAAACAAACAAAATGGTTTCAAGGTCACATGCACAATGTTAATCAGATCATTGACAAAATGGAGAAATGGGTGCTTGCTAACAGGGAGCAGTGCACGCCCACACAAGTTGATGAGAATGATTATGAATTCAGTGGTGTGCCCAATGCAACTGAGGTTGTGGTTGATCCAAAGAACAATGCTGTGTCGAGTACAAATGAGGTTCTGAATAACGACGGTTCAAATAACAATGCTGTGTCATATACAAACGAGGTTCTTGATAATGACGGTTCAAATTTCAACACTGTGTCAAATGGAAATGAGGAGGTGGATAGTATTGGGCCACATGACAGTGTTTCCAATACGGGTGAATCAAGGGTGTCACGTGGTAGCTCTACCAGACACTCAATGTCATCAAACATTTCTGCATCCATCCTGGCGCAGGCAGAGGTGGCGGCACTCTTGGTAATGGAAATGGCTTTAAAAGAAAGTCATGAACTGGAAGCCCAGGAGGCACAATTAAAGGCACAAACGGAAGCCCAGGAGGCACAAATAAAGGCACAAATGCAAGCCCAGCAGGCACAAATGCAAGCCCAGCAGGCACAAATGCAAGCCCAGCAGGCACAAATGGAAGCCCAGCAGGCACAATTAAAGGCACAAATGGAAGCCCAGCAGGCACAATTAAAAGCACAAATGGAAGCCCAGGAGCCACAGATAAGAAAAAAAAGGCAATTGCTTGAAATACAAAGTCAAATTGCTGCTGAGACAGCTAAGGTGACTGTTCTCAGGAACAGAGGGTCTGACATTGAAAGTAGAGTTACAGACGGAATTAACTCGTATGCGTCAAAAGAAAAGGCTGCTCTCAACCCCTGTGCTGTACAATTCATTCCATCAATGTCAGACTGTCATGTCAATTATCCACCAACAGGAGGGAGTAGACCTGCAATGGCAATTGACCCACAGCCAATGGATTCAACACAGCAATACAGATTTCTACCAACAGGAGGCAGCAAACCTGCAAGACCAACTCAATCACACCAAAGCCCATACAGTCAGCTCAGTACTACAGCCACCCGGCATAAGGGAATCATTTCTCAAGGAACCAAAACAAAACCAAGTGCTCCAACTCTCACTGCAAACATGCCACAAAGATTTCAACACCTACCTCATGCTGTATATCCACCACAGCAACCCATTCAAAGCAGTGAGGATCAAGGCAATATCTTTACGATCATGCAGAAGCAAAATGACATCACAGCATTACTTGTGCAACAGCAATCTTCCCTATCACTACCCCCCAGGGATATACCAACCTTTGATGGAAACCCTTTTGAGTACAACACATTCATTAGAGCAGCGGTTCTCAACAGGGGTTCCGCGGCACACAGGGGTGCCGCGGAGAGCTGCCAGGGGTGCCGCGAGATGCCTGGGAATGTTCTTTAAAAATATAGAATGACAACAGTCTTATTTTGAAAATCCTATAGCGGGTCTCATTTCTGAGGGCATTCTCCCTCTGTGTGTGTGTGCGTTTGAAAAGATATGATGAAGTCAGACGAGTATATTATATTGATAGTAAATGTACTGAGGGTGGACAGATGATGTTGATATTTAAACATAAAAAATACAATACATAATAAATGTATGCATGATCATCATGCAACATAAAACAATTGCAGGAACAGTTTGGGAGAGGAAGGGGTTGCGTGTTCCAAAACATTTACTTAAAGGGGAACTATTTTACTATTTCTTTCACTATTTGGGCACTTTTACACAATTCCTGTGAGTCTATGGAACACCTCTGTAATATATATATTTTTTTTATTCATTGTTTTGTATTTCTAATCAAGTCCTCAAAAACAGCATTTTTCTACCTCAAGATCTCGAGCTGTTTTGAGCTGATGTGGACTGGGGTGCAGGTGCTGGTGCCTGAGGAGCCACATTAACATGCAGCGGTGTCTCTCTGACATCACATATAGGCACATTTTCAAACGACTCAGTTCAGTGAGGGTGAATATTGTGAGAGGAGAATTGGAAGAATGCGCCAATATGAGAATTTTGAGACATAGATCATATTAATATAAGTTCACATAGCTAGGAAACAATGCTAAACACTCAAAAAGGCCATTAATAAGATAGTTCCCCTTTAAAGTTTAAAGCTCAATATATCAAAACGTGGCACTTTATAGTGAACAGGAGGTATTTGTATTAAAAACAATAAATAGTTTTTCATTTAAATGTCTGGAAGAGCTAAAAAAAATGTATAATGTTTGTAATGAAATTCCTTACACGTAACGTGTCTGGCTGTGTGACGTCAACTTGTCAGCATGAAAATGACAGCCAATAACACAAATACAATAGGCACATTTGTGACTGTTACAAATATAACATGTTTTATACTTGTGCTACAAGATTTTGTCCTGTGCTACAAAACTATCAACCTCTGTAGCACCAGTGCTATGTGCAAAAAAAGTTAACGTACAGCCCTGCAACTATTTAACTAAACAAATAGTCTATCTAGTGCTTCATGTGTATACAATAATTCCCTAATCTAATAACATGAACTAAAAAAGAAATCGATCACACGTTTCGTAAAGTTATTATAGAAACTTCACCAACTTAACGTCCGCGGCAGGCGTCATTACTTTTACCAACAGATTTTCCAACGCATTTCCAGAGCAGTCCTATGGCCGTTATCAAGGAAATGCAAAGCGGCTATCGCAATCGTCGTTGTGATAATAATCACTAAATGCATTCAGTGCTGGATCTAATCAAATGGATTTATCGAGACACATTATGGAAAGTTCAAGACCGGACCACACAGCTTCTGAAAAGTGCTAATTACACGCTTCCGACGGCGATGGTCTACTCGCAGAACAAGTGAATGTATCAGCCGCTGTGTTATGATTATTATGATACAAAATGTAAATGAATGAATGAATGAAAACTGTATTTAACAGATAAACAGTAAAAGGCACTCTGCAGGGATGTGATGTCATAATCAATCATCACCTCACTAGAATAATATTTCCAACGTGAACCGCAAAGTGGACAAGTTTTTAACTCGTCCATCGAAACAGGTTACAGTTACCAATACCAATTCAGTACTTTCCAGTACCAATTCGACCGCAGAGATTGCCCCAGTCAAACAGTGCAGCTGCAATGTTGTGTTCTCATGCTAAACCAGACTGGTATCATGTTGTGTGATCCTTTTCTGTATTTAAAAAGAAAATACATGATTTTCTGTTTGAGAAATGGTCACACTATTGCTATATTTATTTATACATTTAGACCTGAAACGCCTGCTAATAATGCATTATATAGCCTGCATATACACACAAATGTGTTTCCCGGTTTCAATGGGTTAAATAAACGTTATTTTGAAAGCAAGCACTTTTGTCATCATTGTAGCAAAAAAGACAGGACCGGAAAAGTCTTTATCGTATGTAGGGGTGCCCTGGAATATTTTATTGGACACAGGGGTGCCTTGGCAGCAGAAAGGTTGAGAACCCCTGCATTAGAGCCTTTGAACATGGAGTGGAAGGAAAGGCTGCTAACAGTGTGGACTGCTTGTACTACCTGGAGCAGTACACTCGAGGGCAACCTAAAGAGCTGGTAAAGAGCTGTCAACATATGCCATCCGACAGGGGGTATCAAAAGGCTAGACCGCTTCTGCATGAACGTTTTGTAAATGAGCAGAAAATAGCCACTGCATATATGGAGAGAGCTTTTGGATGGGCACCTGTAAAATCAGAGGATATCAAGGCCTTACAAGCATTTTCATTATTTCTACGCATCTGCTGTAATGCTATGGAGGACATCAGCTACATGTCTGAGATGAATATGCCATCAAACCTACGGGCAATAATCATGAAGCTACCTTACAAACTCAGAGACAGATGGAGAAACATTGCTTTTGAGCATCAGGAGAGACACCATCGTCAAGCAGGTTTCAGTGACATTGTCAATTTCATTGAAAGACAAGTGTCTATTGCATCTGATCCACTATATGGGGACATTCAAGACACTGTTGTCTCAATGTCAGAATTGAAGATTGGAAATAAAGCATCACAGGGACGCACACAGGAGAAAGGAAGCAGTTTTGCTACATCCGTGACATCTGTTGAGTATGAAAATCAAGAAGAGAGAGACTTACCTGATAAACCAACAAGAGGGTTCTGTCTGCTGTGTGAAGAGGGCCACAGTTTGGAAGCATGTTCTAAGATGGAGAAGAAGCAGCATTGTGACAAGATTGACTTTCTAAAAAGGAAGGGTGCTTGCTTTGGATGTCTATCTGTCGGGAACATAAGTTCACAGTGCCACAGCAGGCTGTCTTGCAGGATATGTAACCTGAGGCACCCTACCATTCTCCATATCCATGAAAGGGAATGGAAATAAATAAAATCACGACAAAATGACACACGAGATGAAAACAGAATAAGTCAAGTCACCATTCCCAAGACTTGTGGCCATATAGGGGCCGGAGCACAGAATTGCGTTTTTTCTATTGTGCCTGTACAGATCAAGGCAAAGAAAGGCAGCACAATCTTAAAAACGTATGCATTCCTAGATCCCGGCAGTTCATCCACTTTCTGCTGTGAGCAACTGATGAGGAAGCTCAATGTGAGAGGAAGGAACACTAGATTCCTAATGAAAACGATGAACCAAGAAAGCTTTGTCAACAGTCACGTCATCTCGGGACTAGAGGTCGCTGCACTAAATGGTGACACCTACATTGAGTTGCCCGATGTGTACACCAAACATAAGATGCCTGTGACTCGCGATAACATTCCACGACAGGACGATTTGTATGCTTGGCCATATTTGAACACTGTGGAAATTCCTGCTATTGATGCTGATGTGGAGCTGTTAATTGGAACTAACACTCCATAAGCAATGGAGCCATGGGAGGTGATAAACAGCAGGAGTAGAGGACCTTACGCTGTTAGAACCCTTTTGGGATGGGTTGTCAACGGACCATTGAGAGGAGGCAATGAGAGTGGGATTGGCTGCCCCACTGTCACAGTCAACCGTATCTCCATTGCTATGGAAGATCAGTCAAAGGAGCGTCTTTCAAAAACCAAACCTATAAAAGCTGAGAAGGAAAGGACCCTCAAAGAGAAAGACAAGCCCAAGGAGGAGAAACCTAAGGCTCACAAAGAGGAGAATAGATCCAAGGAGAAGTCGTCCTCAAAGGCTGGCAGGAAAAGTGAACAGAAAGAGGAGAAACATCTGCAGGTGGACAAGGAGAAGAACACCAGGGAGGAGAAGGAGAAATCTAAAAATGAGAAAGCACCAAAGGAGGAGCCGGAATATGAAGGCTACGACGTCAACAACCGTTTCCTGAACACGGAAGATACCAAGCTCAGTGCCTCCGACGACCACCACGACAGGTGGGCCTCAGACCTCTCCTCCGATTCCTTCCTCTACGGGGACGACAGTTGGGACGGTCCTGTGAAGGAGTACAAGGAATACAAATCCCACAAATACTGTGTAGCTAAGTTAAGTGATTCTCCAGGCCTCTCTGACTCCCATAGAAAAGACTCAACACCTGATCAAGATGAAATGGGCCACTTTCCAACAGGAAAAACAAAAGAGAAAGACCACAAAGAGAAGAAGGAGGAAAAGGGCATATTTGACATGGCTAAAGAGAGGAAAGACTCCCTGGAGAAACACAACAAAGATAAGAGACTCTGTGAATGCTACACACACACAAGGAACACAAGGAACATAAAGACAATGTCAGTTGACTCTAATCAGGAAAAGAAACAGGAGCCAAAGGACAAAAGGAACTTTGTCGCAGGAGATGTCGTCATGGTTGCGGACTCTAATGCCCCTCGTGGATCCTGGCTGTTGGGCAAGGTATTGCAGACCTTTCCCGACAGACATGGACTTGTGCAATCTGTGAAAGTTCAGACCAAGTATAACATTCTGGAGCGACCGATCACCAAGATCTGTCTTCTTTTGGAAGCTGACTAGATTGATACCCATTTCCTTTGGATTACATGAACTTTGAACATTACGAATTGAATACCAACGTGGACTATGTACTTGGCTACAATCATTTGCATGCATTGAATTGTTACGTTTTTGTACAGTATCAATTGGGGGCCGGCCTGTTGTAGCCAATTTAATGATTTTCTGCAGTTACTTCATTGAATGAAGGCACTGTGTTACCGTGAAGGTGTTGACCAATTAGCTGGCAGTGGGCACAGGAGGCGGGGCTCAGATGTGCTCAGGCGCAGCCTATATGTATGTGTTCACAGGTGTGCAGCGGGAGGGAATTGGGTAATTATCACAGGGAAGCCACACTGTCTTTTAACCGTGCACGTTTGTTTTGTTTTCAGTTATATTGAGTCACTTTTTGGGTTTTATTTTATAGCACTTATCCTGTGTTTAAGTTCCAGTTTAAACACAGAGTTTACTGTATGCTTATATTTGTCCACACTGCAAGTAAGAATAAAAACTCTCAAACGTACTCAAGGAGAAGACATCATTTTATTATCAACAAGTACCACGCGTTGGAAAGAGCTTCACCCAGTATTCCCTCACTGGCATCTTTTCTTGTTAGGTTGCCCTTACACAAGCTAATACTATATCATCCAAGCTAATACCATATCATCCAAGCTAATACTATATCATCCAAGCTAATACCATATCATCCAAGCTAATACCATATCATCCAAGGTAATATTATATCATCCAAGCTAATACCATATCATCCAAACGTCCCGGGTTCAAATCCGGCCCTTGACCTTTGTTGCATGCCATCTCTCTCTCTCTCTCTCTCTCTCTCTCTCTCTCTCTCTCTCTCTCTCTCTCTCTCTCTCTCTATCTCTCTCTCTCTCTCTCTCTCTCTCTCTCTCTCTCTCTCTCTCTCTCTCTCTCTTTCACCCATGGTTCCTGTCACTCTATATGCCTACTGTAGAAGGTAGTACTACTGCAGTTTCTATGCAAATTTGTATATTACTAGTACTACATCTTATGCACTGTGCCGCCTAGACTCATTACATCAACACTGTGATTATTGTATTGTAAATTAGGGCTATCTTATTTTATTGATTTATTGTACTGTAAATGAGAATACTTTAGATGCAAACTATTTTATTGCACTGCATTATTGCACTATTTTACTCTGTCTATTCTATTTTACTCTTTTATAACTGTCTATTTAAAAATGGCCATATGATCAAACCGTAAACAAAGAGGCCTATTAAGGATGTTAGATATCATCCTAATATGAAAAACGACGTTATTTAATGCTCTATGCCTTACCTTGACCTTGTCTATTTTGTTACCTATTTTAATTTATTTATTTACTTATTTTATGTCTGCACTTTATGCATTGCATTTTGTGCACATTTTATACCTGTCTTCTCTTTTTCTCTTTTTTTTGTTGTTGCTGTGAAGCACTTTGAGCTGCAATTCTTGTATGAACTATATAAATAAAGTTTATTATTATTATTATTATTATTATTATTATTATTATTATTATTATTATTATTATTATTATTATTATTATTATTATTATTATTATTATTATTATTATTATTATTATTATTATTATTATTATTATTATTATTATTATTATTACTGTTTCTACTGTAGTAGAAATATCTCCTGGCAATGTCTACATGTGCTATACATAATGTATTCACCGCTCCTATGCCAGAGAACTGGATGCATGTGAAGATGACAGCCAAGGTGAGGAGTTGCCAGCGGACGCTCTTGTCTCTGAGGAGCTCCAGCAGGCTTGTGGACTGTACCCCCTTGAATGCCGCCTGCTCCGCCTCCATCTCCTCCATCTCCAACTTGTAATCACCCTCTCCCCATAGACTCTCCAGGGCTGGGACAATGGAGAGAGAGAGAGAGAGAGAGAGAGAGAGAGAGAGAGAGAGAGAGAGAGAGAGAGAGAGAGAGAGAGAGAGAGAGAGAGAGAGAGAGAGAGAGAGAGAGAGAGAGAGAGAGAGAGAGAGAGAGAGAGAGAGAGAGAGAGAGAGAGAGAGAGAGAGAGAGAGAAGCACATTGAAAAACCTCTATCAGCACTTTGTGAGGCACTACTATCTGATATCTGGTTGGTATTGTTAACACATAATATAGTAATATAGTGGTATTGGATATGTTTTTATTTCTCAAAAAAGTTAAATTTTCAGATAGGGGGTTTTGCTCTTTTCAGCCATCGAGGAGAGAGGGGGGAGGGGGAAAGGGACATCTTAGCAACTTGGACTTTGAATGTACAAAACAACAGAACACTAGTCTTGTGTTGGACCAATATGGTACAGGACTGTTGCTTCACATTCCCACATAACATGGGATACGACAAGTTGACGTCACACAGCCAGACACGATACAATAGACCGCAAACACTTCCGGTATTCTGAAATCATGGGAGAGAGAGCGGGGGAGAAAATGAATGAACGTGGATGAGAGCCTTGACATTAACCCTTTCACTACCACACTACCAAAGTGTTAACCCTTTAACTACCACGCTACAGAAGGTTAACCCTTTCACTACCACACTACAGACGGTTAATGAGCTCAATGTAACGCGGAAGTGCAATGGTCTATACTGTCACCTTTAGCATGGTTCTATCGATGTCAAACTCTCCATAGTTCTCTCTGACCAAGCCTGCCTGCTCTCAGTCCTTATCAGTGTTTATGTTAACAAGCTGCCGAACGACCTCGAAGCCACACACCCTGCTTGCTACCGTGGAGACACAGAACTGGCTGCCGGCTACTTTTAAGATCTATAGATCCGTCTGAGTAAATGCTGTCACCCACCGATATATATACATTATATACACCTTGAAAAACATAGAACTTTCTTCAATACCAACCTCCTTTACATGCCTCTGCATCGCCTTTCTCTATCAACGAGTATCTGGGAGCCTCTGGAAAGAAGGGCAGAGTAAGCATCTGAACTAGGGAGAAACATGCCGTCACCCCCAGGAGGATGTTCCAGCACTCCTGCCGACCAAAGATCTCACTGAAACGACCAAAGGAAGTGCTTGTTATGAAAGTCATGACATGGCACTTTTCTTTGCATCTATGACTGTCCTTGTTTTTTAGTTTTTTAACCAGGGAGGTGAGAGAAAAGGTCTCCTCGAAAGGTAACAGGGAATGGGGACACATTTTTTTTAAATAAAAATAGAAAAGAGACAGACAATACATACATTACAGAGGTAAGGGAAATCATTTAAATACACATCGAACAAACAACCAAATAAAATTACAAATGGGCATACATGAAGCAGAACAGTCAAAGTACAGGCTGGGTGACAGTTGCAGGTGTGTGTAAACAACTCCTTAGAGTCCGTAACATTTTTCCATTTGTCCATTTTCAAAGTCTTTTGTGTCTAGTTCTAACTGCTGGGAGCAGCAAATTGGAAGTGGAGTGTTAACACGGGGAACATCTAGTGAGCAGCTCTGGTGTTATAGGGAGTAGATCACAATTTTAACAAGTGTATCAAATAAGGAGAGGTCAGACCAAGGAAGGTCATTGAGAGTGTAACAATGGCCAATTTATAGATGTGTACAAGTCACAGCGATGTGTTGAAAAGGGGGCATTTGGAGCAAACCTGATTGCTGAGTGATACGAAACGTGTCACTCAGCAATTGTTATTTTGTACATGACCATCTAGATGCGAACGCTATAGCAAAGTAAACAGTATCTAAACAGTCCCTAGTTTTCCATCGTTTTCTTTGGGAAATATAACAATGAATGAATACCTCAGGCCAAATAACTGTCCAAACAGTTTGCCGATGGAGATGAACGTTGCTTGCGTCAGTGTTATCAGGCCTCTCAGGTTCTTCGGTGAGCTTTCCCCCAGGTACAGCGCATGGATGTTTCCGCCTAAGCCTGAAGGTCACATGACTCTACAATTCAGTTTTCATGAAGGATTTAAGAAGATAAGATAAGATATTCATTTATTGATCCCCTTGGGGAAATTCAGGCATCATAGCAGCATGGGGGGAGGGGGGGCACAGGTATGGGCAGGGTAATAGTAGAAGACATAAATATAGGCAATACGATTATAGTACAGTAAGAATAAGTAGTGTAAACAATATAATTAACTCTGAATATAAGCATATTCAGAGCATATTACAGACACAACATTGGAGTTTGAAACAAATGCATCTTTGAGGGGGCGACAGTCGCTCAGGAGGTAAAGCAGTCGTCTGGTAATCCGTAGGTTACCGGTTCGATTTCTAAATGAGCTTCGCAGAGCATCAAATATATTGTACAGAGGGTGGCCTTCAAAAGATAGAATAGCGTTCAATTTAGTCCTAGTTCGCTTGTGTATGGGTATCTATTATGTAGACACAGTGTATGGGTATCTATTATGTAGACACAGTGTATGGGTATCTATTATGTAGACACAGTGTATGGGTATCTATTATGTATTGTAGACAGTGTATGGGTATCTATTATAGAATAGAATAGAATAGAATAGAATAGAAATACTTTTATTATCCCGAGGGAAATTTGAACACTGCAAATCGCTCACATTAAACATTTAGACAGAACAAGTCACGAATAAGAATAACAAAACAAATAGCCTAAGAATAAGAATAGAATAAAATATACAGTAAATAAATACAGTAAAAAAATATACTGAAGTCTACAGTAGGTGTAATATTGCACAGTGTTGTTTCAAAAGTAAGAGTCCAGGAAGATGGTAACTGTCACTCTGTGCTCAGTGATGCAGTGAGGCACAGTGATGCATTGTAAAGTCTGATGGCTGTCGGACACAGTGTATGGGTATCTATTATGTAGACACAGTGTATGGGTATCTATTATGTATTGTAGACACAGTGTATGGGTATCTATTATGTATTGTAGACACAGTGTATGGGTATCTATTATGTATTGTAGACACAGTGTATGGGTATCTATTATGTAGACACAGTGTATGGGTATCTATTATGTAGACACAGTGTATGGGTATCTATTATGTAGACACAGTGTATGGGTATCTATTATGTAGACACAGTGTATGGGTATCTATTATAATGACTGTAGGATGAAAGTCTCTGAGGTCACAAAGATGAACATAGTTAGGCTTTCTGACCTCGCCAGAAAGATTAGTCGGCATCGAGTAATCTTCTCTGGCCCCCTGCCTGTAAACCGGCATGATGATGAGTTCATGAGTAGGACAGCTTCTCTACACCGATGGCTGGAAAAATACTGTAAAGAACAGGGCTTAGGGTTCGTGGATAACTGGTCCTCTTTCTGGGGGCGCCCTGTCTTGCTGAGAAAGGACGGCGTGCATCCTAACATGCTAGGCGCCTCTCTCTTATCTAGCAATATAGACAAGATTATAGCTTCGGGCTGACAGCCACCCCACAAGCATGCCAGGGTGCAGGCTCTTAGCGAGCCTGCTAGTCATGCTAAACCGATGGAGCCTGCCAATCCCTATACCTTTCCTAAGCATGCTGGGTCCCTCCTCCACCAGGCTCCCCACTCCTCTCTTTCTATCTCTACCCTTAAACCGGTATATCCAATCAAAACTAGAATATCTCGTTACGCTCCGCTTTACCCAGCTCGTCCTTGTGCGATAAACCATGCCAACTTAATTGCGATTAAACCTACCCACATGGCTGAAAATCGCGCTGTTAAATATACAGAGTGCGTGAAGGTTGGCCTTATCAACATTCGCTCTCTGCCAACCAAAGCTCTTTTGGTAAATGAACTGATAACAGACCATAGTCTCGACTTATTGGGCCTCACTGAGACATGGCTTAAACCTAATGACTTTCTGCCCTTAAACGAGGCTTCACCCCCTAATTTTAGTAGCTCCCATATCGCACGCACCTCCAAGAAAGGAGGCGGAGTTGCTCTAATTTACGACTCTAAGCACAACTTTACATCCGACGCAAACTGTAAGTTTTCCTCGTTTGAGGTGCTCCTGTTGCGTCCCTCTCCCCCCAACAGAAAGTGTGGCGGTCTGATTCCTACCTCCACTGCATCCTTTGTAATGGCTGTCCTTTACCGCCCCCCAGGCCCTTACACCCTCTTCCTAGATGAGTTTTCCACTTTCATCTCTGAGCTTGTTACTCGCTCAGATAACATTTAAATTGTTGGTGATTTTAACATTCATTCCAACAAAACTCTAGATCCCCTAAATAAGGCTTTTACCGACATCATTGACTCTGTCGGTCTCATTCAAATCGTTGACCAACCCACTCACAGTGGTGGGAACACCCTTGACCTAGTCCTAGCCCGCGGTCTCACTGTGTCAAATTTGACAGTTTCCCCCTATGTTCCTGCTCTCTCAGACCACTACCTCATCAAATTTCAAATTGATCTGACGGTTTCTCGCCCAGACAGTGTAGAATCCTACATGAGCCGCCGTATTAACGCCTCAACTGTCCCAACTCTAGTTAACTGCCTACCAGACACCCTCTCTCCCTTCCTCTCTTACTCTGGCCCCCTTGATCTCTTTACAGACAAGCTTAACGCCGCCCTTCGTAGCACGCTCGACATTGTCGCTCCCCTTAAGCCTAAAATTAAACGTGCTCCGCAAAAACAAACTCCCTGGTTTACGGAGGAAACACGCTCCTTTAAAAAGGCTTGTCGCAAACTTGAACATAAATGGTGTTCGACCAAACTCGAAGTATTCCGCCTTGCCTGGAATGATAGTTTACGTAACTACAAAAAGGCACTCTCACTTGCCAAAACCTCATATTTTTCCTGGCTCATAAATGAAAACAAAAACAACTCAAAGTTTCTGTTTGACACAGTTGCAAAACTTACTCAGAAACAACCAAGTGCCCTAAACCATGCGTTCTCAGCTAACGAATTCATTAAATTCTTTACCAAGAAAATTGACCTCATTAGAGATGAAATTGTTGCCTTACTCAACAATCACAGTCCCTCCCAACCTCTGATGGGCCTTCCCCCTGTTTTTGAATCCAGCCATTTGCTATGCTGCCTTGAAAACATCTCACTTAGTGCCCTCTCTAAATTGGTTGGCACGGCTAAACCCTCAACCTGTCTGTTTGACCCTCTTCCAGCAACTCTCATCAAAAAACTCTTCCCAACTCTAGGCCCTGCCCTACTCAATATCTTCAACACCTCCTTGTCTACTGGCGTGGTGCCCCTGGCCTTTAAATCAGCCGTCATTAAACCACTACTTAAAAAACCGAACCTCGACCCTCTAATCTTGAAAAATTACAGACCCATCTCCAATCTTCCATTCCTATCCAAAGTGTTAGAACGGATAGTCTCAACGCAACTTACTGACCACTTATCAAACAATAATCTTAATGAATCTTTTCAATCTGGCTTTAGAGCCTTACACTCCACCGTCAAAAATTGGATGTCTACTCCTTAATGCAGATAAAACTGAGATGTTAGTTGTTGGCCCCCGAAACCACAGAGGCCTGTTTCAGGACATCTCCCTCAACTTTGATACTTGTCATGTATCCCAGAGCTCCACCATAAAAAACCTCAGAGTAATTTTTTATTCCTCCCTCTCATTTAATGCACATATAAAAAATTTCACCAAAATTGCCTTCTTCCATCTTCGTAATATCGCAAATATTCGCCTCATTTTAACTCTGGCTGATGCTGAAACCCTGATTCATGCTTTTGTCTCATCACGTCTGGACTACTGTAATGCACTTTTTTCAGGCCTACCTAATTCAAGCATCAAAAATCTTCAACCCGTGCAAAATGCGGCTGCACGGATACTAACTAGAACTAGAAAATTTGATCACATCACACCAGTTTTGTCCGCCCTACACTGGCTTCCTATTCAAGCCCGATCTGACTTTAAAGTGCTACTTCTCACCTACAAAATGTTTAATGGGCTTGCACCGCTCTATCTATCCGATCTCATCTCCTGATACTCGCCCGCTCGTGCTCTGTGCTCACAAAATGCGGGGCTTCTATCGATTCCTAGGGTTAAAAAGAAATCCGCCGGCCACAGATCCTTTGTCTACCGCGCTCCCTACCTGTGGAACAAACTACCTGCCGTCGTCAGGGGCGCCTGCTCTGTCGAAGCTTTTAAATCCCTGCTTAAGACCCATCTTTTCTCTCTCTCCTTCAACCTACCCTGATCTCACTTGGTCGGGGACTGACCTTTAGATTAATCTGTCTAGTTTAGTTAGGATGTCTATTTTCTCCCATCTCTGCTTTTCCGCAGCACTACAAACATGGGAACTCTCTAACCTCTGCCCCCCCCCCCCCCCCCCCCCCCCACCTCCCCCCCATCTCTCTGAGTGCCTGCTGTCCAAGGTGATGGATGTCTCGGGGTCTTGGCCAAGATTGCAGAGACTGCTCTACGTGCACCACCGAGGCCACGGATCAGCTCCTTACAGTCTTCTGTCTGTCAACGTGGTTTCATTGCTGGGTTAAGTACTTCTATTCTATTCACATAATATGCTTACTTCATATATCTACTCTATTCACACATATGCTTACCACTTGTATCTATTGCTATGTCCGCCCACTACAATCACGCGAGCTGTCTAACGCCTGTCCCGTCTCCCTGTCTCCCTGTGAGTTGCTGTCCCGGAGTGTTGACCGGAGTGTCAGACGTCCCGCGATGAAGGCCGGGAGGATGCGACCCTCTCTGCGTGCCCTCCTGTCTCCGGCGGTCTCGTAGTGGTGACCGGAGTGCTGGACGTCCCGCGATGATGTCGGGGAGGTTGCGACCCTCTCTGCGCCGCCCTCCATCTCCCTGTCTCCGGCTGTCTCGGAGCGATGACCAGAGTGTTGAACGTCCCGTGATTAAGACGGGGAGGACGCGACCCTCTTTGCGTCGCCCCTGTGCCTCAAATAGATTCGCTATCAGCTCTATCTTTAATCTTTCAAAATGTTCAGTTGCTATCGCTATCAGCTCTATCTTTAATTTTTCAAAATGTTCAGTTGCTATTGCATGCACTCATCTGTGTTTCACTACACACATGAGTGCATGCTTACCAACTGTTAGTCTGCAACACTACTATCACCGACATCTAAGAAGGGAGATCCCCCCTTGAATGGCCCTTCTAAGGTTTCTCTCCTCCACACTGCCTGTGGAGCATTTTTTCCCTATTGTTAGGTTTTAGTGAGTTTTTCCTTACCTTCGCGTGGGGTATGTCTGGGAGTGCTTGCATTCATTCATTTATTTGCATTTCTTTTAAATTTGTTGGACCTTATGGTGTTCTTGTTTTGTTCTTGACTTATTGTTATTTTTCTTCTTGACTTGTTTAAAGAAGATGTGTCCGGCCCATGGGGACATTAACGTGTGTTGTCAGGCCTTACAAATACATTTGATTTGATTTGATTTATGTAGACACATTGTATGGGTATCTATTATGTAGACACATTGTATGGGTATCTCTTACCTGCCGAAACGCCGTATAGGAACCGGGACACAAGGATCATTTCAAAAGAGTTGGCCCATTTACTTAACACCACGATCACTGCTGCAGTAATGCTGACGAAGTTGTTCCCGATCATCGCTCTCTTTCTAGATTTGGAAGAGATGTCCATCCATCCAGCCACATTACATCCATCCATCCATCCATCCATCCATCCATCCAGCCGCCAAAGCATACATACAGTACATCCATCCATTTATCCATCCATCCACCCATGCATCCATCCATCCATCCATCCATCCATCCATCCATCCATCCATCCATCCATCCACCCACCCATCCAGGCACCAATACATACATACATACAGTACATCCATCCATCCACCCACCCATCCAGCCACCAATACGTACGTACATCCATCCATCCATCCATCCATCCATCCATCCATCCATCCATCCATCCATCCATCCATCCATCCATCCATCCATCCATCCATCCATCCATCCATCCATCCATCCATCCATCCATCCATCCATCCATCAATGTCTTATGGATAAATGTGAAATCGTGAAGCCAACCCACTGTACAAAGAGTGTCTCACTCACCTTCCAAATGTCCCAGCTATAAATCTGGTGCTGCTAGCACCGCAGAGGCCACCGACGGAATAGATAGAGACAATGGCTGACCAGACGAGTGTGACTGTTTGTGGGGCGAGGGGCTCCCCATATCTCTCATACCAACTGCTGTTGATGAAGCTCTGTATGTACTGCAGAACAGTGGACAGAAGAAAGGGGACCACGTCCCCAATACTATGTTACTTACGATACTATATCTTACTTACTGTACCCCGTTCAGTGAATAAAACAAACAATACTATATCTTACTTACTGTACCCCATTCACTGAATAAAACAAACAATACACTGACCCCATTCACTGAATAAAACAAGCAATACTATATCTTACTTAGTTACTGTACCCCGTTCACTGAATGAAAACAATACTATATATTACTGACCCCATTCACTGAATAAAACAAACAATACTATATCTTACTGACCCTGTTCATTAAATAAAACAAACAATACTATATCTTACTCACCATGTTCACTGAATAAAACAAACAATACTATATCTTACTGGCCCTGTTCATTGAATAAAACAAACAATACTACTGTATATCTTACTGACCCTGTTCACTGAATAAAACAAACAATACTATATCTTACTTACTGTACTCAATTCACTGAATAAAACAAACAATACTATATCTTACTGACCCTGTTCACTGAATAAAACAAACAATACTATATCTTACTGACCCTGTTCACTGAATAAAACAAACAATACTATATCATATTGACCCTGTTCACTGAATAAAACAAACAATACTATATCATATTGACTCTGTTCACTGAATAAAACAAACAATACTATATCTTACTGACCCCATTCACTGAATAGAACAAACAATACTATATCTTACTGACCCTGTTCACTGAATAAAACAAACACTACTATATCTTATTGACCCTGTTCACTGAATAAAACAAACAATACTATATCTTACTGACCCTGTTCACTGAATAAAACAAACAATACTATATCTAATTGACCCTGTTCACTGAATAAAACAAACAATACTATATCTTATTGACTCTGTTCACTGAATAAAACAAACAATACTATATCTTACTGACCCCATTCACTGAATAGAACAAACAATACTATATCTTATTGACTCTGTTCACTGAATAAAACAAACAATACTATATCTTATTGACTCTGTTCACTGAATAAAACAAACAATACTATATCTTACTGACCCCATTCACTGAATAGAACAAACAATACTATATCTTACTGACCCCATTCACTGAATAAAACAAACAATACTATATCATATTGACTATGTTCACTGAATAAAACAAACAATACTATATCTTATTGACCCTGATCACTGAATAAAATAAACAATACTATATCATATTGACCCTGTTCACTGAATAAAACAAACAATACTATATCTTATTGACTCTGTTCACTGAATAAAACAAACAATACTATATCTTACTGACCCCATTCACTGAATAAAACAAACAATACTATATCTTACTGACCCCATTCACTGAATAGAACAAACAATACTATATCTTACTAACCCTGTTCACTGAATAAAACAAACATCTGCTACTACAGCTCATTGGGTAGATCATGACACTAACGCTTCCAGGATGAACCCTTCAGTTCCCACTGGTGGGCCAAACCAACCCTGTTAGAAATGTACGTGCTCATGGTACCGTAGGCTGCTTTGGATAAAAGTATCATCCAAATGGAATGTTCCTCTTCACACAGCACATAGTTCACAACACCCACAGACACTATACAGTTTAATCCTCGTATTAACTCCAGAGTCCCACTTATGGTGTTTGTCTGTTTTTTATTATAAAACACCATGCACCATGTCATATCCTGTAGTACTGTATTGTACCCTATAGTACTATGTAATACCCTGCAACATGTAGTACCATGACTGTAAATTTTACCTAAATTGTACCTCATCCCATTTCTGCTCTGCACTATATAGTATTGTATATTAGTACATTGCATAGTATATTGTATATTGTATGGTAACTCAGTTACTTCTATTCTGCATCGAACATTGTACATATGTCTATACTGAACACTGTGACCTCTATTTTTACTTCTATTTTACATGCTATACTATTTTATTTCATACTTATCTTGTCTAACACAGTCTCTGAACTTGAAACTTGAAACTTGATGAACTGTAGTACCATTCAATACCCTGTAGTATCATGCAGTTCTCCATACTACCATATACTGTAGTACTAAATGGTAAATGGTGCATTTATATTACCGTACTATATATATTACTCTGTAATATAGTAGAATGTAGTACCCTGTAGTACCATGTAGTACCATGTAGTACCCTGTAGTACCCTGTGGTACCATGTAGTATCCTGTAGTACCATGTAGTACCCTGTAGTACCCTGTGGTACCATGTAGTACCCTGTGGTACCATGTAGTATCATGTAGTACCCTGAAGCTTTATTATACCCATTCATTTGATATTTGGTCAGACCGGAAACACAACAGATGGACAAAGTCTGAAAAAAAAAACTTGAAATGAAATCAAAGTGGTGATAATTAATGTGTTATGTTCAGATGCCTAGTGTGGAGGAATGCATGAAGCCTCCGTGCTTCAGATGAAACAAACCATCTGGTCCCATGGTGGAGGAACGCTGTGCACTGGCCAAGGGAGAACACAACACTAGGGTTAAAGTGGTAATCCATTAAAGCCTGCATTTTGTTTACTTTGGCAACATCTATTGGTGATAAGTAATCATGTGTTGACTTTCTCTCCATCTTCAAAATTCGTAGTCTTCTATTAATAAAGAAAATTCGCTGCTGGTGACATTATGACACACCGCCGGATGATTTTCCCGGGAATGTCCTACAAAACATCAGTGTTTAGAACAACCAAGAGCATAATACTATGGTCAAGCAAACTTATCTGGAGCCAGAGAGATATGGTTGATGCGGAGAATAGAGGGAAGCGATTAGTCCAGCGATATGCATGGAATATGAATATGCAGGAAATAGAGGAAGAGCTTTGGCACGTCTTAAAAATGTAAAAGGCGCAGACATACTGTTCCTTCAAGAAACTCACCTGAGAAAGCGAGATCATGGCCCTTTACATAAAGGCTGGGTGGGACACATTTTTCCTTCCCGCTTCCACTTTAGGGGCAGTGATCTCGATAAATAATAATACCCCCAATCTTATTCTGATAGCCAGGGAAGATAATGAGATGGTAGTGAGGAAGTTGAATGTTCCATTTATTTTGGTCATTGTATATGCTTCTAATTTCGATGATGACAAGTTTTCTCAAATGATTCACAATTATTCCCTTTCTCTAATATTGAGGGTTATCATTATTGTTACAAAGGGTCAGATTAAACCGAATATATGTATTTATTGATTGATATATATTGCATAGGATTTGTATATCGTCTGATATCCCTTGTGTATTCTTTGTACATATACACGGAATATCCCTTTAACCTAGTACAGACCATAATATTTCGTTCTCCTATTGGAAGCGATCCCCTAGGCGCCAACGGCCATACCCCCAATGCCGAGTTCAAAGCCACCGTCAAGACATGTCTGTACATCAGTGGAGGTTTCTCTATGACAACACGTGAAACACAAATTCACTCATAATTCATAATTATTATTAATTTACATATAGCTATATAAAAAAAAAAAAAAAAAAAAACTATATATATATATATTTTTTTTTTAATTATTATTATTATTATTTTTTTATTATAAATGTTTTCCTCTGTAAAAGAAATGCCAGTGAATTATTTTTTCTTCAAAAATGGCCAAAATTGACAGCTCTGAGCAGGCCTGCACTGCAGTATTGCCTGCAGTAATTATTCGTGAAGAAAACTTCACAGGTGTGACCCATTGTTAAATAAATAATAAATAACAGCGAATCAAAATAGGCTATTAACTTCATCTAAGCACGGTCTGTGCAGTTAAACTCTTGCCATTGAATGGAGGATTGATTGATTGACAGCCCTTGACATCCAATACACGGATGTTGAATATGATTGGCAGCCTTGCAAATCCAATCAGAGATTGCTGCATTGCAAAGTCAAAATGGGTCCAGCTGCATGTGTGGAGGATAGGTTTAGCTCAGGCCAATCTCAAGTTTCTTTATTAGTTGTCATACAGAAGTACAGAATACTTTTATACAAAATGTAACATAAATAAGCATTTTGTATAAAAGTATTCTGTACTTCTGTATGACAACTAATAAAGAAACTTGAGAAACTTGAGATTGGCCCGAGCTAAACCTATCCTCCACACATGCAGCTGGACCACACATGCAGCTGGACCCATTTTGACTATGTGAAAATTGAGACTATGAGAAAGTTGTTGTTTAGTAGTTAGTAAGCTGTACAGCTATAACAAGTCAAGTCAGGCTAAATTAAACTTTGCGCCAACATTAGGACCGAAGTATAAACCAGCAACTGAGCAACATGCAGAAGTGGATTTATGCATCTGGATCAGAAAAAACGTTGTGGATGAAAAAGTAAGTAGGCTACAGTGCTTGTATGCTAACAGTAGCTAGCCAGCTTAGCCTACATCACAATGATGATCACCAAGCTAACTTACTGTACACACTGTAGGGCTGGGCAATTAATCGAAACAGACTCGCGATATCGATTCATAGACCTATGCAATCTCATTTCTAAGTTATGACTATTTTCTTTTATTAGTTTTTTTTTTTTTTTTTTTTTTACTTTTTAAATTATTTTATCTGGGTTGAACATGATTTGTGGAACTCCCTCTGGTGTTGTGGTCGTGGTATTCACTGACCTTTGGGAAGTATTTCGACATGCACATGGGTATCTTGGTGGTGTAGTGTATCTTGTAGACCAGGCCCATTGCAAGTTGCTGTGTCTACTCTAAGCCATCCTAGGTTGTCAAAGTGGACAGGGGTGAGGTGGGTTTTAGGAGTAAGGTCAAGCAGTAGTCTGACCAGTTTGTTTTGTGATGTTTGTAATCTTGTTTTTAGTGCCTTTGAGGTGCTTTGGTACCATGAGGTGCAAGCATAGTCGTAGTACCCTTGAATGAGTGCTCCTGTTAGAGTCTTCAAGGTATTCTTGTTTACCAGAGAGGAGATCCGGTACAGGAATCTAGTTCGTTGGTTGACTTAGTTTTATTACATTGGATCCCATTTTGTCACAGGAAAGATTTGCCTCTATAGGATGGAACCCAGGTAGGTAATTTCATCTTTCCTTTTAAGATAAGATAAGATAAGATATTCCTTTATTGATCCCCTTGGGGGAAATTCAGGCATCATAGCAGCATGGGGGAAGGGGGGGGGTACAGGTAGTGAAAACAACACAAGCAGTGTAAACAAAATAGGTCAATATAATTTACTATCTAACTAACTGAAATATACATTATTCATTATTCACAGTATCACAGTATCCACATAAGGTGCAGTATGCATAAGGTAGTGTTATTGTCCTACTTGGGTTCCTATTAGTTCTAGGTCGATGTCTGGCAGCAGTCGCTGCCCACTGTTGTGGAGCCTGATGGCCACTGGTATGAAGGACTGTCCGAGGCGGTTAGTTGAGTGTCGGGGGGGTATGAGTCTGTGGCTTCCTTGTCACCTTCACCTAATATGTTTTGATCTGGTCAGGTGCGCTGTCACCTAAAATGTTTTGATCTGATCAGGTGCGCTGTCACCTAATATGTTTTGATCTGGTCAGGTGCGCTGTCACCTAATATGATTTCATCTGGTCAGGTGCGCTGTCACCTAATATGATTTCATCTGGTCAGGTGCGCTGTCACCTAATATGTTTTCATCTGGTCAGGTCCGCTGTCACCTAATGTTAATATGTTTTCATCTGTGTCCACTGACCACTGACACACAGTGGGGGATGTTTTAAAAATATTATTTAATATATAATATAATATAATAATTTGTGCTTCACCTAAAAATTTGGTCAGCAGCCTCCACTGCTGTACATGCCCGGCTTTGCCCAGGAATACGAGACAGGAATAAGGTTGGCACTAGATTATTCACCATACGTATAAATACGTCGCAGGTGGATACAGCAGTAGTCTTAGTAACAAGTTGAAGCCTCACACCACGATACAACGTGCTGTGAAGTGGGCCAGTTTTGCCCCAAAATAGAGTCTTGTCTTATCCTAATACGTTTGTTCAACGTATCGTTCGCTCCTTACTAGTAAAGCCTTCATCACGAGTCAACGACCAAGTGAAGTGAGCAACCGTGCATCTAAATAGAGCACTTATAACCGCGTGCGGATAGGATAGTAAAAGTGTCAGAGCTTAGTGGAATAACGTCAAGTTCTACCTAGTTAATGTGAAGTACCGCGCACCGGAGAATCTACACCGGTGAATGCAGAGCCCTTTTCCGGCTGGATTATTATTATATTGCTTTGGACCAGGCTGTTGGAGCGGAGAAGAATCGTCTACACCCCACTACTGTGTGGGATTTACCCGTGACGTGAGGAACATCACTCGAGCCCGTCTCTTGGAGAGGCTGGCCGGCTTTCACCTGTGCTGCACGCATACTTGGATTACAGCTGCTGCTTTTCGTCTGCTGATCCAGGGAGTAATATACCGCCTCCCATAGCAGGAGCTTATTGAGTCCCCGTTGATCCAGACTTTGCATTCGAACATTTCCTCCCCCTGCTGGCTTACAACCGGTGGGAACCCTACCAGTATCTCCCGCTGCCTCCCCAGAGTACCATAGATATAATTCCTAAGATTCAGGTTGTATTATTATCTCCTGCGTAATATGAGAATGGACATTCGTTATTGATTTGCCTACGCACATTCCTTTGCCTTATAAGCGCATCCAAAGTAAAGTAAAGTAAAGTATATTATGTACCATTTGCTGCTAATAAATACTTAAACCCAGTTTTGTGTGGAACCGAGTCATTGTGGGAAGTGTTCATCATAAGATACCTGTGTACTGTATGGCCAGTAGTAATGTACATAAGACGGTAGTGGTTTAATGATACCATACTTATTAATACAGTCAGGGAATTGTACCCCTCAGTTACAATGATTATTATTATTATTATTATTATTATTATTATTATTATTATTATTATTATTATTATTATTATTATTATTATTATTATTATTATTATTATTATTATTATTATTATTATTATTCAATATCTAACAAACAAACCACACAAGAAATGTTTAGATGGACTGAAATGACTCTCTCCTCTATAGGCATATTCTGATTATTTATTCATAAATTATTCATTATTCATATATATATTTCTTTTGTATTATTATTATTATTATTATTATTTTTTTTTTTTTTTTTTTTTTAAACAAACATAAACAAACATGACAACACAAGATAAGATATACAAGCATTAATTAACAGTGCACATACAATGAAATCACCATTTAGTTAAATGTCTTATACAGGATATACCGCTAATACCTGCTATCTAATACACACATATGCTCTAGCTCGTACCCCCCCCCTCCCGGACCCCCCATTGGATAGTCCATCCATTATCACTCGCTCCTAACCAGATACTACCATTATATGCTAGCTTTTATTCTCTCCACCACTTCTAACCACATTGTCATTTTGGATTCATTGAGACCCAAAATTCTTGCTGTAGATATTTCTAGATAAATCACATCGAGATATGTAAGAATCCAGACCTTCCGGCAAATTTTTTCCGGTTGAAACCATCGTGATGCTATCAGCTTTTTAGCCACTGTGATACCAGATAAAACCAATCTCTTTAGCTGTGTAGGTACTGCACACTCAAAAACATCGTTCAGCAGTAATACAGAGGGGTGTACAGGTATATTCAGAGTTAAGAGATTTGATAATTGCTGGGTCACTTCTTTCCAGAATATCTTAACTGGTGGGCAGTCCCAGTACATGTGCATAAATGTCCCCTCGTCCCCATTTGTACATAAGGAGCATTTCGAGTCTTGTTTAAGGCCCATTCTGTTCAGTCTTATAGGAGTCAAGTATGTCCTGTGAATATAGTTAAGATTGATTTGTTGATGGTCCGGGTTCCTTGATGCAAGTCGAACATTTGCCCAGGCTTCTTGCCAATCAAAATCTTTTTCCAGGTCTGGTATATCACTCCTCCAGACTGAGTCTAGGTGGAGGGTTTCATACGAGGACGTTAGTAATTGATGATAAAAATCTGAAACAAAACCTCTCGATGTCTCTCTTTCATAGAAGAATTTGTGGTATCTGTGGTGTACAATTGGTATCCTTAACACTTTAATCGCCGGGAACGCCGTAACTCGTCTTTGCTCGCCATGCTCATTCTGCCGAAGACGCCGTAACTCGTCTTTGATATCAATATTTAAAAAATCTGTGATCGAAATCATATTTCTCCTCCGGGGTCCTGAGATATACTGCTGATCTCCACTCAACTCTCTAACGGTCCAAGAGCGCCATCTGGTGGCCGATCGGCAGATCGGCCAACAGGAAGTGACGCGCCAAACAGGAAGTGCTCATCCATATTTCGTCCGGGCACTCGCCATCGTTAGCCGGACTCCGTCTCGACACACAGGATAATCAATCGCTCGCCCTAACTCAATAAACAATGTTATTTGGACGTATATAGTATTATACAACCTGGAAATGGTTCATCTAAATCAACATCCCATAATCGAAAACTGTCTACTCCAAGCTGATCGTCCAACGGCGCGAGGAAGATACGGTAAGATACAGCGTTATTTTCTAACGTGTTCCATATAAACTGCTCTGATGATCATATGACCCACACTAGGTGAATGATATAACGTTGCCCACGGAATTATAAACGACCCCCCGCCCATCTGGTCATCATCAGATGATACGTAGTAACTTCTAGAAGTACCTCCAGTTGAAATTTTTTGTCTGGCACCGATCGCTACCAAACTGTATTTGATCATCAATATAATGCATTTGGGGCTATAAATCAAGTTCTGGAGAAAGCTGCAGAAAACGATAAAAACATACTTATACTTTAGACCATATTTTAGTATGAATATGTGAATGAAAAAGTATAACGTTGCTACACCCTGAACAATGGATATAGGACATTGAATGGGCCATAATAATGTCAATTTAGCAATATAATTTAAAAAGTTATAGCCCTGCAAAGAAGGGGAACTTCTCCATAGACAAATAGAGCTGGCTAGGGATGGTAAATTATGAATTTAACCATGGCGATCAAAGTGTTAATGGAACACTGTGAGCCTTCAAACATAACAATAACTGTGCGTAAAAATAATATGTGGAATCGGTGAGATACATTTTTTTGTGTATTTCATCATAACTACAAAAACCCTGTTTGTTGAAAACATCTCCTAATGAGTGTATGCCTTGCTTTTCCCATCTAGGGAATCTTATAGGTCGTTTTTTACAATCAAGAGTGCATTGTTATTGAATAAGGGAGTATGATTATGCCATTTATGTGGGTTAGAATATTTTTTTTGTGTTTCATGCCATATCCGGATCGCATGAGTAATTATGGGGCCAAATTTCCATTTGCATTGCTTAATTGATAATTTGGTGTATACTATGTCCTTCAGTCTATGTGGAGCTACTATATTTTCTTCTAAATTTCTCCAGGATACTGATGCTTGGGGATCAAACCATGTTGTCAGTGGTCTTAAATTGTACGCCTTAAAATAGTGGAAAAAATCTGGAAATGCCATACCACCGTCTGCTTTGTTTCTCTGTGCGGTGGATCTTTTTATACGTGGTGGTTTGTTATTCCAAATAAATTTGTATGCGGAGGAGTGTCATTTTTTCCAGTAACCCTCTGGAGGGGGTAACGGTACCATTGAGCTGAAGAAGTTGATTCTAGGTAGGACGTCCATCTTAACTATTGATACCCGTGCCTGTACTGAGTTTTTAAGTTTTGACCACCTGTCAAGGTCGTATTTGATTTTATTTTGGATTTTTATGTAATTGTGCTTCACCGTTTGGCTTATGGTAGGGAATACTTCAACTCCCAAACATCTAAAGTGTTTAACCATCGGTATCTCTTCTGGGAGGGTTATATTTTTTTTTGCAGGGGCGTTAAGTGGAAGGAAAGCCGACTTCGGCCAATTTATCTTAAATCCAGATAAATCGCCAAAGTCCTCAATCAACTTGAGAAGATGAGGCAATGCGGTGTTGGGGTTTTGCATGAACAGTATGACGTCATCCGCATATAAACTAATTTTATGTTGTGTGCCCTTGATTACGATTGGTTCTATGGATTGGGATTGTCTTATATATTGTGCTAAAGGCTCTAACGATAAATCGAATAGTCCGGGACTAAGAGGGCAACCCTGTCTAGAAGAGCGTGATACCGGAAAGATTTCGGAGGTGATTATACCTGTTGTAATCATGGCCGATGGGTCTTTGTATAATACTTTAATCATATCAATGAATCCTTTTCCTAACCCCATCCTTTCCAATACTGCCCATAGATACGACCATTCCAACCTGTCAAAAGCTTTCATTGCATCCAGGGACAGCATCGCCTTAGGTGTGGTGTCGTCCTTGTTAGCATCTAGTACGTGTAGTAATCGTCTTATGTTATCAGTGATCAAGCGGCCTCTTATGAAGCCAGTTTGGTCCGGATGAACTAAAGACGTCATATGCTTTTGAAGTCTGATGGCTAATACCTTAGAGTACAGTTTGATATCGGTTCCGAGGAGGCTTAAGGGTCTATAACTACCGCACTCGGTGGGGTCTTTGTCTTTTTTAAGGAGGACTGTTATGAGTGCAATATTGTCGTTCTTATGGAAGTTCCCCTCCTTGACTGAGTATAAAATCATATTAAGTAATAAGGGTCCAATTATGTCCCAACAAGAGAGGTACATTTCTGGTGGGATACCGTCTCTTCCAGGAGCCTTACCACTTTGCATTTCGGATATGGCCTTTCTGAGTTCCTCTAGTGTGATCGGTGTTTCTAACTGTTTAGCGTCATCCTCTGAAAGTTTAGGGAGGTTAATTTGATTAAGATATGTGTCCATTTTGTTTTGATCGAAGGTCGTTTCTGATTTATACAAGTTGGAGTAGAATTCTTTGAATGTCGCGTTTATTTGTTTAGGGTCTGTAACAAGTCCTTGTTGTGCTTTAATGGTAGTTATATCTGCAAATTTTGCCTTAACTCTTAATCGCATAGCTAATAGGTGACTTGGTTTAGAACCTTGAGAGTACTGCTGTTGTCTTGTGCTACGTATTTGTATTTCAGATTGTTGTCTGTATATGGCGTTAATCTCTTTTTTTAGTACATTAACTTGAGTTTCCAGTCGAACCGAGTTGTTGTATTGTAAAGAAGTAAATAACGTTGAGTAAAGCGTTTCCAGTTCAGCCAGTTTTGAGCATTGATTCTTGCGTATTTTGGAGGAAAAGCTATCAGTGAAATCCTTGATCATTCCCTTTACCGACATCCATAATATTCTGGGGTCCTGCACCGAATTCGCATTCATCAGTAGGAATACTGAAAGAGCTTCTTTGAATTGTGTAATGAATTCCTTGTTATTAAGCAGCATCGAGTTAAATCGCCATCTTGGGGCTCGGGATGATAGTATACCAAATGTTCCTTTTAGGAGTAAATAACAGTGATCTAATAATGCATTGGGTATCATTTCCACATCATAGTTATCAAATAGTCTCGGGGATGCAAAAACATAATCTATTCTGGATAATGTGTTATGTCTCGCAGATCGACAAGAGTACTTCCGGGTCGTGTCCTTCAGTCTATGTGGAGCTACTATATTTTCTTCTAAATTTCTCCAGGATACTGATGCTTGGGGATCAAACCATGTTGTCAGTGGTCTTAAATTGTACGCCTTAAAATAGTGGAAAAAATCTGGAAATGCCATACCACCGTCTGCTTTGTTTCTCTGTGCGGTGGATCTTTTTATACGTGGTGGTTTGTTATTCCAAATAAATTTGTATGCGGAGGAGTGTCATTTTTTCCAGTAACCCTCTGGAGGGGGTAACGGTACCATTGAGCTGAAGAAGTTGATTCTAGGTAGGACGTCCATCTTAACTATTGATACCCGTGCCTGTACTGAGTTTTTAAGTTTTGACCACCTGTCAAGGTCGTCGGGTTGAGTGATCGCCATAAGTCATTTACACCTGTAATCTTCGACCAATCCTTAAATGCATTAGATGCATTTTTTGTTCGTTGGAAAAGGAGGGGTAAGATTTATCCATCCCTGGATCCCAAATGGCATTAAAATCCGCACCAATTATAAATGAGTATTCGGGAAGGTCTAACATTGCTCTGGTAAGTGTAGTGAAAAAATTTACTTCGTACAAATTTGGGGCGTATACCGCTACCAACGCTATTTTCCTGTTCTTGTGTACAATCTTAGCTATAGTTATCCGACCATCTGCATCAGACCATACTCCCTTCAATTCAATATTCAACTTCCGTCTAACGACTATGGCAACTCCACGAGTTCTCGTTCCAAAGGAAGAGTGACTAATGTTATGATATGTGTTGTCCGCTAACGTAGCTATATCTTTCCCTAAAATGTGCGTTTCGCTTAGCAGAGCCATGTCAACCTGTCCGTTTTTCATCAGTGTGAGCACGCTTTTGCGTTTGTGTTGATTATTTATTCCCCCAGTATTCCAAATCATTATATTCAAACTAGCCATAATCTATACATGTTGTTGTGTAGTTGTTGGTAATGCTTCTGGAGTGCGAAGCTACAATAGATATACATCCAACTATTGAGGTCCCGTTGAGAGCCGAGCTTAAAAACATACATATATACAAATAATAATCCCCTAATTCCCCCTCCCTCCGAGAGTCGTACAGGACTGTGTTCCATAGACACATCCTATGCGTATGACTCCCTCCCTTAAGCTACCGGGTTGCCCAAAATGAGCTTTCTAACCCTAATCTTCCTATGCTAATTGCCATAGGATCTAAAACTTTCATTCTAATTCAATAGAATGTCACTTTTGGTCTTGCGCCTTCCCATTAATGTAATAACAATAGTGTGAAAAATTAAAAATATACCTCCATTGATATATTCATTTGAACCTTCTACTAACTTATGTTGGAACCATCAGAAAAAAGAAAAGAGTGAAGAAAAATACTAACCAAAAAAAAAAAATTTGAGAATTAAAATAAAACTAGAAAACAGAAAAAGAAAATAGATTTTTAGAGCTACATTATGCAAATCCCTAAAGCAGTGGAATAATTGCTTAAAATATTAGAATAACCTTGTCATGCTTATACCTTTAGATGAGGCTGATGTTTTTAATACCTTATTGAACTTCCATCACTGGTTCATATATATATACATACCGGATGTTAAAGTTACAGTGTAGGAGTACAGTGTATTCTAGAAGGTTGTAGAATACCCTTGTAAATTCGTAAACACTGCTGTTATGTTCCAGAATGTTCTTCCTGTCCAGGAGTTATGACCTACTAGTGTTTTCCAGCATATTCCATTGTGTCCCTGAGTAGTCGAGAGAAGAGTCCAGAATATTCCAGAGTGTTCCCAATGTCATTATTGGATTATTGCCTCCTCAGAAACCAGAAGTCTATAAATATAGTGCCTATCGTTCCGTATTAAACACTTTGTGCCTCAGTGTTGCCAACATGCAGATCTGCTGTTGCTTTTGTTGAGCCGTGGTAAAGTCATTCTAATAAAAATAATAAAATAAAAAAAAATAAAAAAATGAGAAAAAGAGAGAGATGAGTAGGCTTGTCTTCTGATTCGAGCCTATGGTGCGACCGGCCCCGGGGGTCCAGTTTCATGTTGCTTCATGTATTCATCAGCGGCTTTAGGCGAGCGTAATCCGAGTCTATTACCATCTTCCCCCAAGATGGATAGAAGGGCTGGGTAACGAAGGCTTGGCTTAAGATTTCTCTTGTATAGCCTCTGCAGCACATCTTTGTAGGGGACACGTAGAGCAATGGCCTCCTTGCATAGATCCTCGTAGAAAGACACTGGTTTGTCACCATATTTCAGTTTCCCCCATTGATTGCGTGCCCCTCTGATGATCGCGTCTCTTATTTCTGTCTTGCGCAGAGTAGCAATGATAATCCTCGTCCCGTTGCCTTTTAGGTCCCGTGTACCGACTCTATAACACTGGTCCACTAACGGCGCTGTGAATAGGATCTGTTTACCTAGAATTCCTGCTAACACTGTTGGAAATATGTCGTCTGTGCAATTGACTGATTCATCCAATCCCACAATACGGATATTATTCCTACGGTAGTAACGTTCGGTCTCGAGCCGCCTCTCCATTGCTTCCTCTTCGATGTCTTGTATTTTCTTCCGAAGCGCTTTTTCCACCTGTTGTATCTCCTGCGCTATCGCTGTGAATCCATCGTGAACAGTCTTCTCGTTCTCCTCGACTTTCAATGTAATTCCTAGCACCGTGTTCTCCACTGCAGTAATTCGCCCGGCCTGTTCCACGGCCGCTTTTTTAACCTCTTCGAATTTAGCATCGACGTGTAATTTGAATTCGTCTATGTGTAATTTGAAAGCGTCCATCTGATCCTTTATCAGGTTAGTCAGAGACTTGAAATCAGGTTGTGTATCTTCCCTGCTTGTATCAGTTGAGGTTGTAGGAGCATTGGGAGACACTGTGGTTTTGACGGATATTTTCTTCTTAAATTCCACTGCTTTCTCTCTCACTGTGTTTGTCCCCGGCCCGCCGTTACCGTTATATTGTCGTCTGCTGTCACCCTCTCGGGGCAAGTCGTCGTCGGGCCCGGTATATTATCCGCTACTGTCTCCCCGACGGGGCTAGTCAACAACGGTGCTGTTGTATTGGCGGCTGCTGTATCCCTCGAAGAGCGTGTCACAACTTGCGCCGTTGTACTGTCTACTCCGAGTTTCTTTCCAATCTCTTTCTTGTCCTTAGGTCCCATGTTGAATCTTTATTTCTTTTGATATAGTTAGTAGAAGGTCTTATTTAATATATACGATGTGGTTTAAACTCATTAGTGTTGTTCAAATAAGGTTTTTAAGCGAAATTAACGTTGACGGGAGCGGAGCTGTGACCAAACGTGTCTGCTACATATTGCTGTCAAACCGGAAGTCCTTTTGTATTATTATTATTATTATTTATTCAAAAATGATTTGTGTAGATGGGAAAAGACACATTTCACGTGTGGAACATGCATGGGAAAAGACACATTTTCTTTCAAAAAGAGACAATAAAGGGTAGAATAGGACAATAACAGCAGAATACACAGATGTATTGTATTGTAATATGTATTCTAAGCTTGTTATATAATTATATTTTTGTTTAGTTTTTTGCTTGTTTGTTTGGTTGTTTCATTGCTTTTGTTTTCATTTCATGTTTTGACTATATTCTCTCTTTGAGTATATTATATATATATATTTTCTTTTAATTCAACCCCATTGATTTAATGGAGGAGAAAGGTCCCAGTGATGTAACTCACCGGTGACGGGGAGCTGATGGCGGTGACATTGAAGCCGGTCTGAAAAGACCCTCCAATTCCCAACACCACGATGAACAGCAGAGCGTTGCCGCGCGTCTATAGGGAGCAAAGCAGAAACGGTCGACCGTAACAATACAACTGTTTATATGACTACAATGTAATTACTGATAAGATGATGTAATTACTGCACAATAGCCTGCACGATCCATTCTCCATTCACTGCACACAACATCCACATGATGCACATATACACTCACTTTAGACATTCACCTTAACATTCATTCACTTTTTAAACATTACACCATATTTTATCTATTTATTCTTACAACTTTGCACTACCTCTCTACCTCATTTTCCGCATTTAGTTTTTTGCATTTTGTACATTCTAGTTTTGTATATTGTAGTGTTTGGTCTTTACTCTTTTATTTTTTAACTTTATTTTTTTTACTGTATGAAGCACAGTCTCAGGAGGGTCATACAGAACCAAGCATTTCACTGTAATGCACCTTATATGTGACAAATGAAACTAAACTTGAAACTTGAACTTATCTGTGATTGTCAACTTCTCTGTACAAGTGAAAACCTCAATGTTTTTGCTGAGTCACAGGGCTCAGGAAAAAAATTTGTTCTATGTTGTATTAGTTCAAGTTGTATTTGTCAGATACATGAAAGGGTACAGTGGGCAGTCTGCCCTGGCTCTCACTCAGCCCTTAAAACATATAAATAGTACAAAAACAACAAAACAATAGCAACATACAATTAATATAAACAGTAGCAACATACAATAAGAGCATCAATAAATAAATAATCCACAGCTTCTACATATTTTAAATGCTGTGTTCAGTAGTCTGCGGCCTGGGGGTAAAAACTCTCTCTGAGATGGGTGGTCTGAGCTCTGATGCTCTGTAGACGCTTCCCCGAGGGGAGATAAGAGAAGAGGCATGTGTCCTGGGTGACTGGTGTCCTTCGTAATGCAGAGTGCTTTCTTCCTGCAGCGTAGTCGTGTCAATTACTTGTAATTGTGGTAATTGTGATCTTGAGTATATTCTCTCTTTGAGTATATTTATATATATTTTTTTTAATTCAACTCCATTGATTTAATGGAGGAGAAAGGTCCCACTGATGTAACTCGCCGGTGACAGGGAGCTGATGGCGGTGACATTGAAGCCGGTCTGAAATTATTATTATTATTATTATTATTATTATTATTATTATTATTATTATTATTATTATTATTATTATTATTATTATTATTATTATTGTTCTCTATTTATTTCCCCCAATGACAACAACAACTTCTTATAGTTAGAGCTAAATTAGTCTGCCATAAACTACAGTATACAGGGGGGGGTCTTGTATTTGATAAAGACCCCATAAGTAGTACACTCAGTAGTACTAATTTGTATATTTTGTACCCATAATCACCTGTACATTGTACATTAGTATTGCACTTTACTGTTACATTTGCACTCTGGTTGGATGCCAAACTTATTTTTGTTGTACTGTACTTGTCCTGTATAATGATCTAATTACTAATCTAATCTAAACTACGCTTTAATTTGTCAGACATTTTTCCTCTTTGCCATTGGATTCAAATCTCTTCTTAAAGTTATTATGGGTAAATTCAACAAAGATCTGCCTACCAGCCGCCTCAGCCAACTCTTCATGGTGTCTTCAGTGAAAGGTCCACGGCCCACTGGCTTGTGAAAGATGACATGTCTGTCTACGAACAACACTGCATGGACTCTGTTAGGTATTTTAGGTCGACTATGATTAACTTTTCAACTCTAAAACTAAAAAAAAAATTCATCAATGACAAAACCGAGGAAAACAAAAACAAACCACGTGAACTTTGGAAATTACTCAATAACCAACTAGGCTGCAGTAAAAAACTTAAAACCAGATTCTCAAACATAAACATAAAGACAGACAACACGCTCATCACAGAAAAGCTGGATGTAGCCAATTACTTAAATAGTTTCTTCACAAACATAGCCACAACACTGGTAAACAAACTACCCTCCCACTCAGGGCATTATGGGGTAGAACATATAGTAGCATACTACAAGAACCTAGGGGTCCACAAAGACGACTTCAAACTGGAAATGGTAACAACAGATGAGGTACTCAAAAAACTGAGCGCCCTCCAACCCAACAAGGCCACTGGCCATGACAACATCCCCTCCAAATTCCTCAGAGACTCAGCAGCCGCCATCACCCCAGTCATCACACACATAATAAACCTCTCCATAAAACAGGGACACGTCCCCAAGGACTTCAAAATTGCGAGAGTGACCCCTCTGCACAAAAAAGGCAGTAAATTAGACCCAGGCAACTACCGCCCTGTTTCTATCCTTACCTCCATCTCGAAAGTCATGGAAAATTTTTTATACGAACAGGTCGAAAAATACCTTGCGGAAAAAAATCTAATCTACGAATTCCAATCTGGCTTCAGAACATCCCACTCCACTGACACATGCCTTCTCTATTTAAACGACCACATCAAACAAGAGGTGGACGCGGGCAAATACTGCGGCATGGTCATGCTGGACCTACAAAAGGCCTTCGACACTGTCAATCACACCATTCTGATTGACAAGCTAAAAGCAATTGGTTTTGATAGTCTATCAGTGAGCTGGATGCAATCCTACCTGGAGGGGAGAGAGCAGATGGTGGAGGTAAACGGTACCATATCCCCCCCCCTCACAGTAAGCTGTGGTGTTCCACAAGGAAGCATACTAGGTCCGCTACTGTTCCTAATTTATGCAAATGACATGTCGTCAGCTTGTGACTGCAACTTGTTCCTGTTTGCGGACGACTCAGCCCTGCTGGTCTCTGACAAGAACAAGTTACAGGTTGAAAAAACCCTCAGCTCAGAACTAGGCAAAATCTGCATATGGCTCGCTGATAACAAACTATCATTACACATGGGCAAAACAGAGTCCATTCTCTTCGGTTCAAATAACAAACTCAGCAAGACCGACGGCTTCTCAGTTACAGTGGGTGACAATATTGTCACAAGGAAAGAAGATATTACCTACCTGGGTTCCATCCTAGAGGCAAATCTTTCCTGTGACAAAATGGCATCCAATGTAATAAAAAAAGTCAACCAACGAACTCGATTCTTGTACCGGATCTCCTCACTGGTAAACAAGAATACCCTGAAGACTCTAGCAGGAGCACTCATTCAAGGGTACTACGACTATGCTTGCACGTCATGGTACCAAAGCACCTCAAAGGCGCTAAAAACAAAATTACAAACATCTCAAAACAAACTGGTCAGACTACTGCTTGACCTTACTCCTAGAACCCACCTCACCCCTGCCCACTTTGACAACCTAGGATGGCTTAGAGTAGACGACAGAGTACAGCAACTTGCAATGGGCCTGGTCTACAAAATACACTACACGACCAAGGTACCCATGTACATGACAAAATACTTCCCAAAGGTCAGTGAATACCACGATCACAACACCAGAGGGAGCTCCACAAATCATGTTAAACCCAGATTCGGCTCAAACAAGGGACTAAACACGTTTCGCAATTATGCCACATCAATGTGGAACGCCCTACCCAAAGCTGTAAAGGAATGTGAATCACTACCCACTTTCAAAAACACTCTCAAAAAACACCTAAGGGAGACTGCAACTCGAAACTGGCCCCTGTAAATGTCCGAACACAACCCCCTCCAATGTACAGTAAATTACCAAGTATGGTCTTGTCAATAATCCAATGTACAGTGTTGTTTGTACAGTTGTACAGTGTCCCCCACCCACCCCTCCTACCCAACCCCCCCCCCCCCCCCCCACTCCTACCCAACCCCCCCACCCCCCCCCCCACCCACCCAACCACCTCCAATGTACAGTCCCCCCCCACCCCCACCTACCCAATCCAATGTACAGTTTCTACGTCTAATGTATATACTCTTTTCTTTCTGGACTCTTTTTGTATCACAAACAGTACTGTAATTGCAAATCTGGTATGTCATAAATGTATAGATGTAGCAGTACTGTCTATCTGTATGTCATGTATGTCACATATGTTACGATGAATTGAAAATGGGGGACCCTGATGTAAACAAGACGAAAGTCTTTCTCTGGTCTGCATCCCCTTAACAATTGTATGTATTGAGCTGTACTGTACTGTCTGTACCCATTCTGCAATCTGTTAATAAAGTTTTCAATCAATCAATCAATTGTCAGCAGGAGCCACTGTCATAGATCAGTGCCCATGTCCAATGTTCAATGTTCATAAACCCCCATGAGTGGGAATTTAATTCTTGGCCATGAATATTGATTTTTTATTTGTCTGATTTAATGGATGGTACGCCAGCCAACGATTACATTATCGTTATCATAATGGGAATATTTGACACAATTGGGTTTTATCATTATTATTGAGTTAATACTGTCTGTCAGTGAATAATTGAATGTCAAATTAATAAACATTCATCTGTGGCTGGGTGAATATGATTGTTCTTAGTTTCCCATGGATCAAGGCTTTGAAAATATGAAATAATGGCTAAATGGAAAATTCTGTCCACCGCCAGTCTACTCTTCTGTGCACACTTGACACCACGCAGGCATAGCTGAGAGCATTTGTTTTGTAACGATGTATTTTGTAACAATAATTGCTATAATATATTGCTGATGATAATTGATAATCGTTACAATGATTTACCCTACGAAGACATTCATCCTATTCGCCACGGGAGGGCAGTACGCATTAAGTAAGCACCCTGCTCGTCGCGTGTGGTGACGCTCTTTTCGCTGTGCTCGTTGATTGGCAGTTCGGCGGAAGCAACAACAGACCAGTGTTTCCCGTAGTCATCGCGTCGTTGGCTAGCTGAGGTTTAGCTGAAGAAAGAAATCGGTTGCCGTCGTCTACACACAAAACAAACGCATCTTTATTTTTAGCTGTTATTTTGATTTTGTATTCGCCAAAATGCCGCTGGAGAACCTGGAAGAAGAGGGTCTGCCCAAGAACCCTGACCTCAGGATAGCACAGCTAAAGTTTCTGCTCACGATGGACGGTCACCGACAAGACGCCAAAGTGAAGACCGAGCTCATGGACGCGATAACATTGAACAGTGAGTTGTGTTCTTGTTAGTAAGATAATAACGTGGCTGTCGGTCCTAGGCAGTAGCTGTCTGTGTGTCAACACCTCAACAGTAACAAACACAGTATGGAAGCTAAGTAGCTAATCATGTCCGCTAGTAACGCTACAGGGATGACTTGGCTTCCGTTGACAGTTAAGTTAGCTAACAGCTACCGAAAGCTAACGTCAGATGTTCTCTTCGCTGTCGGCGTTGCACTCCTTTGTTGTTATCGTTTATGTTGACCAGGCTGCAAGTCAGTTTGTTTCAAAGACCAAAAACAGAATCGCTCATTTATAAAAGCGCTATAATAATAATAATAGTCTCGATCTGAGACTCGGACGGTAACGTTTTTTTATCCCAATTTTTATTAAATTAGAGAGACTAGGTCATATGAAGTGATAACTACGCCTAATGCAAAACGCATATTACATGTTACTCCTATAGTATAAGACGGTCCTAAAAAGATGAAATATGAGTAGACATGATGAACAACTCTCTCCCAAACCCACATAAACAATGAAGCAATACTGAGAGCACCCATGGGAATGCTCTTGACTACTGGTACATTTTCTGTTTCAGAATTGAGAACATTATTTATATGGGTCCACAAAATCAGTCTCTAAATTCATTGTCTATGGAGCAGCTCCAGACTTTATACCCGATTACATCACAAGTTTGGAGACTTACCCGGTACTTCTCTGCTTTCTGGCTTTGCGATTGAGAGAGCAGCTCACGTTCACAAATATTGATTGAACTGTAATGCCATGGAAATAACATATTCATTGGGATTATTAATTTAGGCGGTGTTCCCCTTTTTTAAATATAAAAACATCAGGTGAGCCAAATCAAAATCGTTGGCTTTGGAATACTGTCTGTCCAAATTTCAAGACACTTAACGTTATCTCCAAAGTCACTGTAGGGGCTGGGAAGTGGCATTATGGAACTAGGCTAACTGCATCACAGGAATAATTTAAATGTGTAGTGCACTGTTTCCATTTAACACATTACACCACCTTCTTGACTCGAGGCTTGTCATTTTGCCCAATGAGATGCATCACTGGCCCCTGTAAATATCCTAACCCAACCCCCTCCAATGTACAGTCATTTACCTAGTATGGTTTTGTCAATAGTCCAATGTACAATTTTGTTTTGTACAGTGTCTATCCCCCCCCCCCCCTCAATGTACAGTTTTGCTTGTTTATACAGTGTGCCCCCCCCCCCCAACCACCTCCAATGTAGATTACCCAGTATGGTTGTCAATACCCCAGTGTACCCAACCCCCCCCACCCAACCTCCTCCAATGTACAGTTTCTACGTCAAATGTATATACTCCCTTTTCCTGACTCCTTCTGTATCACAAACAGTACTGTATTTGCAAATCTGGTATGTCATAAATGTATAGATGTAGCAGTACTGACTATCTGTATGTCCTGATGAATTGAAAATGGGGGACCCTGATGTAAACAGGACGAAAGTCTTTCTCTGGTCTGCATCCCCTTAACAATTGTGTGTATTGAGCTGTACTGTATTGTACCCATTCTGCAATCTGTTAATAAAGTTTTCAATCAATCAATCAAACCCGGTCCTCTCTTTTGCAGACATGGCACCGTACTATGAGGTCCTGTGCAAGGAGCTGAAGTGGCAGGTGGACGGTGACCTGCTGAGCAAGTTCAAGAAGGCCAATGAGGAGGAGCTGAAGCGCCTGGACGACATCCTCGTAGACGCAGAGAAGAGCCTGGGAGAGAGCGAGATCCGGGACGCCATGATGGCCAAAGCAGAGTATCTCATCAGAATCGGGGATAAGGTGGGTCTTTTTTTCCAGGACACATGGCTGACATGATGAGGGGGAAAAAGACAGGAATCAAATGAGTATAGAATTTGCAGATCAAAAGCAATGCATAAAGTGCTGACATAAAATAAGTATAAAACGAGCATATAGACAGCAGCAAAATAGACATCGTCATCGTTTTCAGTTTTTCATATTAGGATCTAACATCTTAACACATTGACCGCCACAGCAGGGGGCGCTGATACCCCATTCATTGCCAAGTCTTTATTCAATGGATATAGTGTTAGACTGACATTTACGAGTGCTTAAAATATATCTTATATTATATCTATGGGTCTAATAACGACGTCGGGTCTCAGTGAGCTGCTTCTAGTCAACATTGCCGAGACAGATTGTTTTTTCATTCGTACATTTCCATTTTATACCGTTTTGAATAGAGTATGGTTTGGGTGTTTTTCAGTAATTCCAGGAAAAGGCGAGAAATGCATTTGACTGTAATCCAGTCATCACGTTGTAATTTTTCGGCTGATTATACCGTTGGTGGGGGTGGGGGGGGGGGGCGCCCCGCTACGACGGTCATTTCATGTATGGACGAGGAGACATAATAGTGATAATCTAGCGTTGATTTCAGGATGATCTGGATTGGATCAGGATTGACCTGAAATCAACGCTATCTATCTATACAAACTTATACAATACAAGGTGGTATATGTTAGCAGTGTGCTTGTGTGGTGTGTAAGTCACTAAGGTGCTTTTGTGTGTATGCTTGTGTGATGATTTATTTAATTACATTTTTTATTTGTTCCGTTCATGGCAATGCACAGCTCCACAAAAGCACAACACAAAAACAGCATAATTTCATAATAAAAAGCACCTCCCAATTTGTACATTCCATGAGCGAAAAGGAGCAGGGAGAAGAAAATCTTATTTAGCCTGCCCCCTTACTCAAAACATTAAATAAACAATATAAATAGATGGTCTGTCAATTCAAGCAATACTTACAATAACATGAGAGAATAAAAATGTCAGGGAAAGCTATTACCCCTCAACTTCATAGTCTAAATGTTCCTTCTTTATACATTCTCTGACTGCCCGGTAGTACAAACAAATAAAAAAATCAACCAAAAACATAATTAAAAAAATATATACAAATAAAAAAAAAACTGTTTTGGGTAGAGAACACACATGGAAGGCAGGGGTTGAGGTTGTCTGCTTTATTAAAAGGTGTAATATTTGCCTGTAGACACCGGTGAAGCGTTGAGGCCTTGTCAGGATATCTGTAACCCATCTTATTGTACAGAGTTAAAATAAAAAATGTATGATCTATTTTTATTGGTAACATATCAAATTACAACAAGTTGTGACATGAGCCATGAGGGTCAATATTCTGAATGTTCACAAATAGCAACAAGTTGTCCGTGAATGAACTATTCCATTTCCTTTTCTTTTTTCCCCCTTTGCTATTCCTTATAAATTTGACGTGTTATTAATTTGTTTAAAATAAAGCATCCACCCACCCGCCCAGACAAGAACAGTAAGTCTGTTTCTTTTCTGACATGTTACATTATAGCCTTGTTCTCGCTATTAGATTTGATCTGTACCAGCATGGGAGCTTCCTTTTACCTCACCTACTGTCTGTAGTGATGTACAGGACAGTGTTTCCCAGAGATTCTTAGGTACTTTGTGATTAGGGAATTTGTGATTTTTCTCCTTGTATCCGTTTGGGAAATCTATTTGGGGTGCACCTGCTTGATATTGTGGTGGGCCAACATATGGGGAACGCAGCAAGCTTCTACATGGCTAGTTTTCTCCTTACAGTAGACTGTTTCAATTGTGTTTTCAGTGGGTAGGTAACAACATTGTTTTCCAAGTAGAACATCTGGCAACATTCATACACAAACAGCTGACTGATGCAATGCTAAACCTCAGTCCTGAGTTTCAGTATATTGCCAACTGTTTTGGAACCTTACTGTGCTGGGGCAGATTGCTCACTTCTAACCAAAATAAACTTAATATCCCAAAGCAAAGTCTTTTCCCCAAAGATATACAAACTAGGGCAATTTGTGGCTTGCAACAGTCTCATGACATAACTGGACACTTGTCTGTAGCACCCATTTCATTCACAGTTTTGCCTAATCAGATGTTTCCAAGGACCAGCATATTAAGTTGCACATACGTGTTGTGTTTTGTATTGTGTAAACAGTCCATTGTAGTCTGCAAGAAGGCTGATGATCGGAGCAGCTTGGATGTTAACTATGTTCCGTCTTATTTGGTCACATGTCAACAAGGGAGATGTAATTACACGGAGGAGACACGGATCACCACATACACGGTGCAGCCGTTCCAATGCCGCTTGTATGTATTAACATGTGTGCCTTACCGCGTGCCGCCACAGGAGGGAGCCCTGACAGCCTTCAGGAAGACGTATGACAAAACAGTGGCTCTGGGTCACAGACTAGACATCGTCTTCTACCTGCTGAGGATTGGCCTCTTCTACATGGACAGTGATCTCATCACACGCAACTCTGAGAAAGCCAAGAGGTGAGGGCTCCACACATCACCACATGTTGCTTTTACATCAGTTAATACTTTCTTCAGTAGCATATTCTTCAAGGTAGTCCAGCAGTTGGTTTTATACATTTGAGCTCTTAAAGCTACTACAAGGAGAACTTTCAACAATAATATATCATATCATATATCAGTCATTAGCTGTGATGCAGTAAACAAATTTGTAAAAAAGAAAAAAAAATCTCAGATCCCGTTTCCCTGTTGACTTCAACATTGTTATTTATTTAGAACATTTTATTGTTGTACCACACAAAATAAATCGCATGATCATGTATTGTGTTTTTAAATGTTTAAATATAAGCATTATCTGGCCATCCTCAGTCAATATTATCAAACTCCTCTGACCTCGTCTCGTCTTTCCAAAGAACCAAGAGACGAGACGGTAATATATATATGCTATAATGTGCTATGGTGTTTATTGCCATGCCTAAAATGTTTTTCTTGGCATACCGGCGCGTTCTAAGGTGTTTATTCTCCTACTCAGATTTGTGTATTAACATCAAGAGTCTGATAAGATAAGATATTCCTTTATTGATCCCCCTGGGGAATCAATAAAGCAAGATGGGAGAGGGGAGGTACAGGTATGGGCAGGGTAATAGTAGAAGACATAAATACAGGCAATAAAATTATAGTACAGTAGAAAATAAAAATAGGCAGTGTAAACAATATAATTAACTCTGAATATACGCATCTGAGCAAGTAGGCAGTGTGATCAAAGGTGCAGATGAGGGTCTGTGTGGCCTATCAGTTATATTATACATTACAATAAATATGGTTACAATAAACACAGTAGCGCCTGCATTTTGTTTGTCATTAAGCATTTAGTTTGCAGTCGATCTTTAACTTTTTAATATACCCTGAGTATTGTTACAATAATATTACCCAATTCTCAAAGGTAATGCATTCTATCCCTCTGTTATTCCTAAAGGTAATAGTCCATAACACTTAACCTGTTAAATGTTACTTCATGTTACTACAGATATACACACGGCAGCTGTCTAATCCATCATCTTCCGTTGGCGTCATGATTATACCCTTAAAGGCCCCATGAAATCAAAATAGATGTTTAAGTTCTTTGATCACATTATGTCTAATGCTGACCGTCACCTATACGCCAGTATCTGTATCAACAATGCCAACAAATTTTTGTAGGTATTCTTGAATGGTATTTTAGAGTTGGTAATTTCCTGGAAAATCATTAAAAGAAAAATGTTGAGTCATCCTGCACCAATGAAATGCTTTCTACAATGACATTTACAGCACATTGTATCTAAGCAAGCACTTTGGCTCGTTAACGAAACCAATGTTCAACGTTACCTTCCTAGCTAATGGGTCGTAACGCACATTCAGGGCTATTGGCTACTGTGAATGCCATTATTCGCAATAAGTCCTTCCCTAGCTTCCTGTTTTTACAGGAAATGTGTAAATATGCACAGTCTGAATAGCATTCTGCTAGCCATTTCATGGGGACTTCAAGTGGTCATCTCTGTTGTTCTCCTGTCCACAGCCTTATCGAGGAGGGTGGGGACTGGGACAGGAGGAACCGTCTGAAGGTCTACCAGGGACTGTACTGCGTGGCCATCAGGGACTTCAAGCAGGCAGCGGAGCTCTTCCTGGACACTGTCTCCACCTTCACCTCCTACGAACTCATGGACTACAAGACCTTCGTCACCTACACGGTCTACGTCTGCATGATCGCTCTGAAGAGGCCCGACCTTCGAGAAAAGGTCAGCGGGGGGGGGGCCTTGTTGCGTCTGTGTACCACTGGTGTGCCTGTAGCGATACTACTAGGCTAAAATACTTGGTCTCAGTGCAGTCCAATGATGCCTAGGACCTTGTACTAGTACAATGCTATTCCATGATGCTAAATTCAGTTAAAATTTCAACGGTTGTTAAACAGTTTTGCATACATGCATTTCGTTGGACAGTTATTGAGAGTAAATGAGGTTGAATATGGCCACCAGTGATGTTATCGGGCACATTGAATCTTTGTGTTGTGTTAATTACAGCACCATGAAATCATGTCGATGAAAACATAGCAATACCATGCGTTATAGGGACTGCTGCCTTATCATGTCATATTGAGCTGTAATATCAACGGTCACTATCGAGAAAGTACCGGTACTGCCATTCTGTACTGTATCGTACTTGTACCGGGTCAGCAACAAGTGGTATCGGTGCTCTTCTGTTCTGCCAACGTGACTCAATGTTTCATTAGCACTCCTTATTTATCTTTTTTGTGTTCCAGGTGATCAAAGGAGCCGAGATCCTGGAGGTGCTCCACGGTCTGCCCTCTACCCGCCAGTACCTGTTCTCCCTGTACGAGTGCCGCTACTCCGTCTTCTTCCAGTCTCTGGGTGAGCGAGCCTGTTCAGCGTGCAGATACTCCTCGCTCACTGGCCATACCAATTTAGAGTACCAACCCGATGCTCAACAGCATGGACTTGTTGGACCATGTTATTCTAAAAATGCTCCTCTGTGCCAAACATGAAGAGAAGAAGGGAGTCTCTTTGATTTCCCACATGTTGCACATGGCTCCTGGCATCAGATTTGTAGTATTGTGGCAAACACAGGCCTGCCGCGATAAGCAATAAATCGATTAATTGCCGCGATAATTAAAATTAATGCAATGATTTTGACGGGCGCGATTAATTGCTATTTGCGCGTTTGTTTTAATGAGGCGGAACCAGTGCCCCTTGTCAGTCACTGTCCGTGTTGGGAGGCGGGCTGCTGGCTTTACTACAGAGCAGAGAGCACAGCACAGGAGCTCCGTGGGGCAACACCACATAGCTTAACTACATTTCTCAATAGTGTTGCTCCTTTTAACCAAGTAGCGTTATTTGTAGTGTAACGTTAGCGTTTTAACGTTAGTAGCTAACGTTAAAACTAACTTAAAGTTAGTTGTTCACCAACAATCTCAACATTTGTTTTATCATTAGCTCATGTCGATCTACTAGTAGCATCAGCAAGCTAACGTTAGCTGGCCCCAGTCCACCAGCAGCATGTCGATCTACCAGCAGCATCAGCTGGCCCCAGCCCATTAGCAGCATGTCGAAGTAGTAGTAGCATCAGCAAGCTAACGTTAGCTGGCCCCAGTCCACCAGCAGCATGTCGGTCTACCAGCAGCATCAGCAAGCTAGGATAATCACAACAATACTTCCGGTCCGGTCGGTGGGCTTCAAAATAAAAGTCTAAAACACCGGAAAAGACGGAGCGGTGGGCTTCAAAATAAAAGTTTTGGGAAATAAATTTCTCAAAAAAAAATTCTCTAACCGGTCGCAATAATATCGCTTATCGCCATATTTTCGGGGGCAATTAATCGCCCAGCAAAATTTGTTATCGTGGCAGGCCTAGGCAAACATGAAGAAAATCGAGTGGCTTTGCTTTGATGTCTGACGTGTTGCACATGGCTCTTAGCATCAGATTTGATTCTACCCTGATATCGGCCCAATGTCTGATGCCGGTATTGGTGCATCCCTAATGTTTATGAAGGGATTCTACTTGGATTTCTGGAATGCTGTTACAGCACCCATAATGATCCTAACTCATTGACGTGGCTCTAGAGAGCAGTATGCAGTATTCCCTCAGGGAATGATCATGTAGAATAACAGTATTCCCTCAGGGAATGATCATGTAGAATCACAGTATTCCACCAGGGAATGATCATGTAGAATCACAGTATTCCCTCAGGGAATGATCATGTAGAATAACAGTATTCCCTCAGGGAATGATCATGTAGAATCACAGTATTCCCTCAGGGAATGATCATTTAGAATCACAGTATTCCCTCAGGGAATGATCATGTAGAATAACAGTATTCCCTCAGGGAATGATCATGTAGAATCACAGTATTCCACCAGGGAATGATCATGTAGAATCACAGTATTCCCCCAGGGAATGATCATGTAGAATAACAGTATTCCACCAGGGAATGATCATGTAGAATAACAGTATTCCCCCAGGGAATGATCATGTATAATAACAGTATTCCACCAGGGAATGATCATGTAGAATAACAGTATTCCCCCAGGGAATGATCATGTAGAATAACAGTATTCCCTCAGGGAATGATCATGTAGAATCACAGTATTCCCTCAGGGAATGATCATGTAGAATAACAGTATTCCCCAGGGAATGACCATGATCTTGTGTCCCTCTTCTCCTGAAGCCACGGTGGAGCAGGAGATGAAGAAGGACTGGCTGTTTGCGCCCCACTACCGCTACTACGTGAGGGAGATGAGGATCCAGGCCTACAGCCAGCTGCTGGAGTCCTACCGCTCGCTCACCTTGGGCTACATGGCCGAGGCCTTCGGCGTCAGCACAGAGTTCATCGACCAGTGAGTCCAAACACAACCAACCTAAATAAAATGTCACCCAAAAGCATTTTTATTCTGGTTTTGCGTCTTGTAATTTCATGGAGTGAAGATGCTCTCAGGGCTATCCATTGGCGGTAGTGGATTCCAGCATTCACTAGATGCTCTTATACAGAGCGACTCGCAAGTATGACAATAGATTGAACTCAAGTTCTCGTATCACCAACATAGCAAGTAGCCAAACAGAATAGTACAGAGGGCAATCATGCCTTGTTTACTTGATTGTACTTATTCATTGTAGGCAACTCTTATTTAAAGCTTTATTAATTAAGATGAATTAAACTCTGAATTAAAACTGTTGAACTCCTGTTTGTGTTGTTAAAATTGTATGTATGTGCTTGAAGGATTTGGATGTAAAGGGAAAAAATACACTGATAACATTAACCTGCAATCCACTAATTCTCTTTCTCTCGCTATAGGGAACTCTCCAGATTCATAGCCGCTGGACGTCTCCATTGCAAAATTGACAAAGTAAATGAGATAGTGGAAACCAACAGGTAATGTTCTATTTTTACATCAACAACCATTAACACTTTGGCTGCCATGGGTTAAATTCATTATCAACCGTAGGTTGCCGGCTCTATTTGTCTATAGAGAAAGTCCCCTTCTTTGCAGGGCTATAACTTTTTAAATTCTATTGCTACATTGCCATTATTAGGGCCCATTCAATTGTTCATTGTGTAGCAACGTTAAACTTTTTCATTCACATATTCATAGTAAAGTATGGTCTAATGTATAAGTATGTTTTCATCTCTTTCTCCAGAACGTGATCTATAGCCCCAAATACATTATATTGATGATGCAATACAGTTTTATGGCAATCAGCGCGATATAAAAAATTCCAACTAGACGTACTTCTAGAAGTTACTACACGTCATCTGATGTTGACCGGATGGGCTAGGGGCCGTTTATAATTCCGTGGGCAGCGTTATACCAATCATCTAATGTGGGTCAAATGTTGATAATAGCAGTTAGTATCGAAGACGGTAACTTTACACGCTAAAACTCACCCCAGTCTCTGTTATTGGCAATCGATCGCTATGTAGTGTGACGAGCCAGAGTCCCGGGACATGTACCGAGTGCCCGGAAGTAATACGGCCGTCCAGCACAACCTCTACGGCACTTCCTGTTAAGCGATTGCACCGATCGGCCACCAGATGGCGCTCCTGAACCGCCAGAGAGCTCAGTGGGTCCTCCTGGTGGATCTCAGGCCAGCGCAGGGGACATATGAATCCGATCCCAGATTTTTGAAATATTGATATTAAAGACGCTGTAAAGCGTCTTCGGCAACTTGAGCATGGCCGGGAATGACGTGTTTAAGCGTTTCCCGGCACCCAAAGTGTTAAAGAAACATGCCGACATTATGTCTCCAGAGTAAACAACCATTAAAGAAAAAGGCTCACATTATGTCTCGAGTCAGACAAGAATGGATACCGGTTTCCTCTGTGCGTTCAGTAGAAAGCTATCCGGCTGCAAGCTAGCCTAGCTCGGTACAAACGAATGGAAGCGGATACGGACCATTATCCTAGCTTAAAACTCTGGGAGTTTTTTTTGGCCCAACAGCATTCATTTCTTTTTGGCCCAACAGCATTAATTTCTGCTGAGAGGAAATTGGCATCTATCCTCTTTAGGGATGTCCGATATTATCGGCCTACAGATATTATCGGGCGATAGCGGCATAATTTTTTTTTTTTACATTTCTATAACCTTTATTTACCCAGGCAAGTAAGAACAAATTCTGATTTGATTTATTGTCAAAAGTATGCATAATGTTGTGTTAATTCCACAACAAGAGATATGTAATGTTAATTACCTGAAATTATTCCATTTTTGGGGGGGGGGGGGGGGGGGGAACCCTGCATATATCGGTATCTGAAATTAAGAGTTGGACAATATCGGTATAGGTAAAAAAAAGCCAACATCGAGCATCCCTAATCCTCTTGTCTGACTCTGGAGAAGAACATTTTCCGTACATAGCGCTCTACTCTTCTGGCCAGCTCAGTCTATGGGAGCAGAGTTTATTAAAGGCCTCTTCTTCTGTTCCCCAGACCTGATAGTAAGAACTGGCAGTACCAGGAGACCATAAAGAAGGGTGACCTGCTGCTCAACAGAGTCCAGAAGCTGTCGCGAGTTATCAACATGTAACATGGGAAGCAATTCCACTTCTGCTGCCATCGTGAGGAAAGGATACCTTGTTTTTGTTATCACACCAGTATCGGAACCAACCGTCTGTCTGAGAGAAAAAAAAGTGACCCTTATATTGTGTATATAATAAACATGTTTTCGGTGACCTGGAGTCAGTTTTGCTTTCATGCAGACCAATTAAAAATAATAAATTCAGAAAAGAGCCAGAGACGTTATTTCGTATAAATAGCAGTATAAATTATTTTTTTTTATTTACAGAAACTTGTTACAAAACAAATAGACTATACAATCTTTTTTTCTTTAAATATTAAGTAAATCTAACCTTATGTTTTTTGTTCATGAATTACATAGCAGCCAATACATAAAAGTCCAGCTGATCAAAATGATTTTGATAATGTATAAAAAAAAATCTATACACGCTTTTACATCATATGAATGGTGGATATTTCTTTCCTCTCACATAAGCAAGCTGTGTCCTCACTTTCACATTCTAAGTCTATGGTGCTTAATATAACAAAAATTCTTTGCAATATTTCCATCTGCAGGAAACAGACAAAGTTGTCAGTGGAGTTTGATGGTAAACAAAACACTTGATTGAACATGTTCTGAACAAATCCTAGCAAACCACATACCCAGGGTTACAGAAATCCTTTTGACGTTTTTAGCTGGGAAAACTTGATTCCCCACGTAAGTGTTTCATACCGAGGCGCAGACAGGCTCTCTGGTTTCACCACATTTAGGGTTTCATAGGCAGATTTTTAAAAGCAAGCTCCTTAAAATACTTAGAACATTCAAGTAAGGTAAAAAATTAAATAAAACTGTCCTCCAACAGTCAGGGTGAAACTAATTCAGGCACTTTCTCATTTCATTATTTCTTTTAAAAGCTGCAAACTAAGAATTTCCTCAAAAGCTATGATTCAATTTACGTTTGGCAACAATGATGCAAACTGTTCCAAGTGTTCCTCTTCGATGGTGATTGCGTAAGTCCCTTCAGCCTTAAAAGAAAAGTGTTTCAATCATGAAATGCATTTTAAGGTCTTCCATCTACAAAGTATGATTTCTTTTTTTTCTTTTTTTTTTAAGAGTCCATTGAAACTGCTTAGACAACGGGCACAGCTTCAAGCCTGCAGGACAATATCGGATCACAGGCCATTTGGGTCACGTAAGATAGCTAATCATTTTTGTGGAGTTGATTTATAGGCAACGTAAAAAGTATTGTAAAAAGCACATGTGAGAGAGACCTTGAAAAGTGAATAAAGGTTTCCTCTGTCATACAGACTCATGCTACAGTGGCAACACTTCCTTTGTTTTAGTTTGTTTTGTTTTTTTAAATGTATTTATTTTATGATCCCCGTACATGATTCATGAGATGCTTCAACCTCCTATTTATAGGCGTATTGCATTATATAGACTTGGCAGTGAACCACTTCAAATAATCAAGTTCTTAAACTTGTCATGTCTACTAAATAAATAAGGATTTTTCAATTGTACCAAAAATCCATGTGTACGAAAAGGCCTGTGCAAAAATACATATTTCAATATGTACAATTCGTTAACAAAATATGTATTCTGAAATAGGGTTACTTCAATACTTGTTCGATACATAGGCTACGAGAAAGAAAAAAAGCTAAAATAAGATACAAAAAAAAGTCCCCACACTATCATGACATCAGTGGAGGTTCAGCGAATCAACAGGTGTTAGTGAAGGTATCAACGTCCCCTGTGAAGCCATCTCCATGAATCTCACACCAAATAAAGAAACTAACCAACAAAACCCTAGCAAGCTAGCAAACATCTCAAAAGAGACAGGGAAGTAAGAAACTAACCAACACCAAAACCCTAGCAAGCTAGCAAAACATCTCAATGAGACAGGGAAGTATTGCCAGATTAAGACTCCCATTTTGACAAAGGAATACAAATATGTCTGGCTATCCATCCTGTTGGGACAAATCTTCTCTTACATCACACCAGCATAATGGTGATCCATGGCAACCCTTAGCAGCCAGAGCTGCAGTAGTGGTTACAAATGGGACAGTCTTGCCCACAGAAGACAGGTGTGATGCATACATTTGTTCAGGCAGAGTCGTACCAATACCCGACTCCCTCTGCAGAGCCAAAGATAT
>NC_140170.1:162238728-162298728 GCF_963971535.1 Notolepis coatsorum | reverse complement strand
ACTGAGTTGCATTGATTTTGCATACTGTATGCTGACCCTATGCTAATGTGTTTAGCGGAGTTGACCGAAGTATCGACTGACTGATGAGAGTGCTTTAGACATTTGACTCCACAGGGGATGGAAACTGATATCCACTAGTGTATTGGAAAACCTAAGCTGTGTCTAGGGATGGGTACCGAATCCGGTACTTTTAAGGGTATCGACCGAATCACGTCAGTACTAGCGAGTACCGATTCACGTGAGATCCACCGGTGCCACATTTCCGTAATGCAAATGTATATTATTATATATTTTTTTTTAAAAGTGGGCGGCTGGGTGGCACAGCGGACATTGCGCTCGTCACCAACGCAAGAGACACCGGGTTCGACTCCGGCTGTCGGCGTTGCCTCCGGCTTGGGCCAGTCGTCATACTAACTCAATTGGCAGAGTTAGCGGGTGGAAGTCGATAGGTGGTAATCTGGACAGCGACTCCTACAGGTCGGTTGGGGGACGCCTGCACAGCAGACAGGAAATGGCGGGGGTAGTGTGAGCCTCCCACACGTTACACCTCGCCAATGAGAGTCCGCGCTGGCAGGTGAAAAGATGTGACAGGCTGCCTCCTCGTGTATCGGAGGGGACACATGATTCAAGGCTTCTATCCTCCCTACAACCGGCCAGTGGGGGGCATATGCAAGCAACGTTCAAGACAGGGGAGGGGAGAATTGGCACAGCGGGTAATTGGGATGGGAGAAAAATAGAAAAATAGGAGAAAAAGTGGATAAAAAAATAAAATTTAAAGTCAGATGACGTCAACGTTTCGTTTACTGCTAAACAAAACCTATGAAGTGTGCCACACTTTCACGTCAACATCGCTCCGTCGCCCTGGGAGATCTAAAGTTAATCTCAGTCTATGTTCATTTGCCCGGGTTGTGCTATATATACAGCCAGCAAGACCGTATATAGAGTTTGTTTTCAAAAGGAAAGAAAGAACCCGCTGATATAAATGGTGCATTTAATTTGTTCCTCACATTCACCCATTCACTCACACATTCACACACAGCGAGAATCCAACTGGGAACCTTTCCGATTACCAGTAGCCCCTCTACCCCCTGAGCCACTGACAGTGTAAAGGATACTGTAATGCTCGCGGTGCTTGGCGTCATCCTTCATGCGCTGCAGGTGCTTCTGGTGACACTTGAGGCTCCAGGGGTTGTGTTTGAGCTGCGGCTCGGCGCTGCTGTGGCTGCGCTCCAGGCTGTAGGACAGAACATCCGCCTGCTGCAGCCACTCACGCTCCACGTCCTCCGCTAGCTTCAGACTGAGGAGAGGAGAGGGAGAGAGGGAGAGGGGGGGGAGAGGGGGGGGGGAGAGAGAGGGGGGGAGAGAGAGAGGGGGGGAGAGGGAGAGGGGGAGAGGGAGAGGGGGAGAGAGAGGGAGAGAGAGAGGGGGGGAGAGAGAGAGGGGGGGAGAGAGAGGGGGGGAGAGGGGGGGGAGAGGGGGGGGAGGGGGGGGGGGGAGAGAGAGAGGGGGGGAGAGGGAGAGGGGGGGAGAGGGAGAGGGGGAGAGAGGGAGGGGGGAGAGAGAGAGGGAGAGAGAGAGGGGGGGAGAGAGAGGGGGGGAGAGAGGGAGAGAGAGAGGGGGAGAGAGAGGGAGAGAGAGAGAGGGAGAGAGAGAGGGGGGGAGAGAGGGAGAGAGAGGGGGAGAGAGAGAGGGAGGGAGGGGGGGAGAGAGGGAGGGGGAGAGAGGGGGGGAGAGAGGGAGAAAGAGAGAAAGAGAGGGAGCGAGAGAGGGGGGGAGAGAGGGGGAGAGAGAGGGGGGGGGAGAGAGGGGGGGGGGAGAGAGGGGGGGAGAGAGGGAGAAAGAGAGAGAGAGAGGGAAAGAGAGTGAGAGGGGGGAGGGAGAGGGGGGGAGAGAGAGAGGGAGAGAGAGAGGGAGAGGGGGAGAGAGAGGGGGGGGAGAGAGGGAGAGAGGGGGGGAGAGAGAGGGAGAGAGAGAGAGAGAGAGGGGGAGAGAGGGGGGGAGAGAGAGAGAGAGAGAGGGGGAGAGGGAGAGAGGGGGAGAGAGAGAGAAAGGGGGAGAGGGGGGAGAGGGAGAGGGGGGAGAGAGAGAGAGAGAGAGAGGGGGGAGAGGGGGAGAGAGAGAGAGAGGGGGGAGAGAGAGGGAGAGAGGGGGATAGAGAGAGAGGGAGAGAGAGAGAGAGGGGGAGAGGGAGAGAGAGAGGAGGGGGAGAGAGAGAGAGGAGGGGGAGAGAGCGAGGGAGAGAAGAGAGAGAGAGAAAGAGAGAGAGAGAGAGAGAGAGAGCGAGAGAGGCTGGTTACATTCACATCCTCTAGCAGACAGTAACAGGAGGGAGAACAAACACAAATTCTTGACATTCCAACATGAGCATACTCTTGCTGGAAATCGGGTATTGCTCCAGAGCTGCTGGGGGCTGGCAGTGAAGTTGTGCATGGAGGTTGAAGGTTTCGAGGTCTTAGCCTCTGTTTCCTGTAATGTTGCAGTGAATTCTCAAAGCTAGGAGTTCATTAGCTCAGTGTAACTAAAGAGTTAGTACCATTTCTTTCTGCGAGAGATTTCTCGACGTTTCTCGTTGTTGTTCTTTTTAAACCCACAAGGGTTTCTGAGTGCTGTGTTGATCCCATTATGCTCCTCCATGCCGAACACGTGAGCAGTCAAAAGAAATCCATTGCGTTTTCAAATGTCATGACATCTGAATGCCTCCTCTGTGTAGCTTGTAACGTTAGATGGTTTGCCGTCAGACTCTTGTGAATATTATGTGAACGTCAGATGTGCATATGAGATTATCATTAACACAGCAAGTATTCAAAACGAGGAGCACGGGGGACAAATCTGCCAGTAAATAGCCAGAGAAATAGCAGATGTCATTACACTCAAATGATTGAGGTAGGATTAATCTTCCATCTAGGACATTTGAAGGATCCAACATTCTGCTGTGTGTGATAAATGCAGAACATTGTGTCACTTTCTTCACTGGTATCAGATCTTTACTGATACCGATGCCCTATTTGGACCTGGTACTGACCTGAGATCTGACACCAGTATCAAGAGGCAGCGCTGCATCACTAACACTAAGCAGAGGCCGATGCGCTAGTGGACGACTGGGGCAGTGACGGGCTGGAATACACCCACTCTCTGCTGGGCTGCACTCATCGCTGCTCTTTGATGGAAACATTGCACATATCTCTCTATATATATCTCCATAAAAGGAAGCTTGGCATGAATTACTCAAATAAATGTGTGTGTGGTTGTGTGCGCTTACTGTGCATCATGTGATTAGTGGAGTGTTACATAACCCTCTAGCTCTATCTAACCCTGGGATCAGCATCTCCGCAGCAGATGGAACATGTTTACCTGGCACCGAGTGTGTGTTTGTCACTGAGTGTGTGTCTGGCACCAAGTGTGTGTTTGTCACTGAGTGTGTGTCTGGCACCAAGTGTGTGTTTGTCACTGAGTGTGTGTCTGGCACCAAGTGTGTGTTTGTCACTGAGTGTGTGTTTTGTCACTGAGTGTCTGTTTGGCACTGAGTGTTTGTTTGTCACTGAGTGTGTGTTTGTCACTGAGTGTGTGTTTGTCACCGTGTGTGCGTGTGCACGCCCGTGTCCTTGCCAGTGGCTTGTGTTATTGTGTGTTCTCTGCGGGGGGGGACTATGGAGGGATTCGGTTAGTTAATTACTCTGGGCCCGTTGTCATCATCTGCCGAGTTTTAATTATTCAATAAGATCTTCACGAGCCTCAGTGTCGTGGTGTGAAATATGACTCACGTTGATGCGTCAATATTCCTCCCCGACACCGATGCGGTAACAGAGTTACTGTTCATCAGGGAGAATGAACGCACGGGAGGCGTCTGGTTCAACGGCCTCCATGTTCACAGAGACAATTAGTGCCATTAGCCTGTTTCTCTAACTATAGACCACCTGCCAGCTTTGAAGACTAATTCATATGAATTAACAAGGTACTAAAAAAAGAACGGTGTATTTATATATCTCTTTTATCCAAAGCGCTTTACAATTTGTTCCTCACTTTTTACCCGTTCACTCACGCATTCATCGGGTTAAGCAGTTAGGGGTTAAGTGTCTAGCTCAAGGACACTTCGACACGCTGCCCGGGAGCAGTGGGAATGGAGCCGGGAATGGAACCGGGAACCTTCCACTCTACCCCCGGAGCACTACAAGGTGCTGGTAATGTGAGCTAGAGACGCGGCAGCGCGACATCATGCCTAGTGTTTGTTTCACTGCCGGTGTCTCCAGACGTCAGGATGTCAGTTGTCTCACCTCTTGTCCTTGTCTTTGCGCGAGTGGCGGCCGCCTTTAGTGTAGTTGTCGCTGTCCGCCACCAGGGAGGACGGCAGCGCGTTGGCCCGCTTCAGCATCTTGGCCCTGGGCTCGCGGTCGGCTGAGGGGTCCTGGTTCTCCGCTGGGTCGCTGTGGAGCGGGTAGGCGATGAGGAACAGGTTGTCCTCCTCGTCCTCCTCGAAGCTGACCGACACCACGCCTGAGAGAGAGAGATACAGAGAGAGAGAGAGACAGAGAGAGAGAGAGAGATACAGAGACACAGAGAGAGAGAGAGAGAGGGGGGGGGGGGGAGAGGGGAGAAAACAGACGTTGATAAGACATGGTTTTGAGAGAAGCAGTGGATTTATTTCACCAGTAGAGAAGGTTCACCAGTAAAGAAGGTTCACCAGTAAAGAAGGTCTGGAGAATAACCTACTCGGACAGAGCTGTTTGTGTCTGTCTGCACCAATGCACCATGTACTGTATAGCTGACACCTGATAAGAGACCAAACAAGACCTGGACAAGAGATACTGAAGCTTCCCACAACAACACATGTGGACAGAGAGCAAGAGAGAGATAGGGAGGGAGAGAGGGAGAAAGAGAGAAGGGATGGGGACAAGGACAGACTGGGTATGTTTACATATCGATTTGTGTACAGTAGCCACTTGTGTAAACACCCCCCCCCCCCACACACACACACACACACACACACACACACACACACACACACACGCGCACACACACACACACACACACACACACACACACACACACAGACGAGGTCCAATGCAATACTTCAAAGCTTCAAAACTTTCAACGCAGCACGCAGTTTATTGAAGATAATCGTCAGGCTATCACAAACGACAGTGTGATGAACTGTGTACATACACGAACACGAAAGAAACCACGACAGCATGGCCCGACAATAGCCTTATTATAGGTTTGAAGAAAGCCTGAGCTACAGACATTGCAGCACATCCAAAATGACAAGGAACACAAAGTTCTCCTCCACGTTGCATGTGGGTGAGATCTCTACTGTCACGTTCATACTTCAAGCCAGTTTGCCAAAAACACACCAAACCCCCACCGGGCCGTCAGACATCAGCCCACCCTCACGGCCCCCCTGCTGTGGTATGACAGTTAACCCTTTCACTGCCACAATACCAAAGGGTTAACCCTTTCACTGCCACAATACAGGTTAACCCTTTCACTACCACACTACAGACGGTTAGTGTGGTAGTGAAAGGTTAACCTTCTGTAGTGTGGTAGTGAAAGGTTAACCTTCTGTAGTGTGTTAGTGAAAGGGTTAAAGGTGAGGTGTGTGGAAGGAGCCAAATCAAATAACTGAAGAACATAAAACGGTTCGCTAGCATAAAAAGTTAAGGTTTGCTAAAGCGGCGAGGGGTTCACAGCAATAGCAGCCGCATCTTTATGAATGAGGGAAAACATATATATTCAGGTGATAGGGAACTGAAACAACGGAAGAAGAAAAGAGAAAAGTCTGTTTTCTTTTAATACGGGCAGAGGATGTAGACTGATGAATGTTTCCTGACGGCCAGGTTCGCCTTTAGCCTTCTGTACCGGGCGTGATTAGCACTGGTTACTGCACTACACTCAGTAGTATATACCTCATTTGTATATGTTGTACCCAGTGTAACCACCTGTACATCGTATATCGCTGTTGCACTTTACTGCTACATTTTGCACTCTGGTCGGACGCCAAACTTCTTTTCGTTGTACTGTATTTGTGCCGTATGATGACAAAATCATAAATGTCCTGATGAATTGAAAATGGGTGACCCCGATGTAAACAAGACGAAAGTCTTTTTCTGGTCTGCATCCTCTTAGCAGTTGTTTTGTATTGAGCCGTACTGTATTGTACCCATTCTGCAATCTGTTAATAAAGTTTTCAATCAATCAATCATACAGCAGAACAGTGGAGAGCAGAACAGTGGAGAGCAGAGCTTTGCTTTCTGTATTTCACTCCCGACACGGAGGATTTAACTCCTTCTCTTGAATAATTAAGAAGAAGGAAAAACCTGCCGAGCCGGTTAGAATATAATGTGAGTGTGTTTACGAGTCGTGGGTCTAAAATTACACAAAGTATGCGTGTGACACTGGTTTATATACCGGCCCGTCGCCATTCTACCGGTCTCAGTGTCGTCCACGTCATTAGGGACTGGGAGAGGGGACGCTATCTCATTTCTTGATGCTGCGGGGTAAAAAAAAAAAGGGGTATTTCCACACGGTAGTGTCAGCCTGTCCTGGGAGGTCCAGAGGTGTCTGACGGCCCGCCGGGGCTCTCAGGACACAGCGTGCTCCCCGTCTCTCGCGCACCTCGTCTTCCCCCGCCATGGGTCTCTTTAGCGGGACGGCGTGGACAATAGGAAGAGTCTGAACAAGGCAGGGGTCTCACCTAGCGTGGCTTTCAGCCTGCCGGCAGGACACACCGACAGGGAAACACTAGCCTCTGTGTGTCTTCTCCACTTACCTGTTCACCCCGGGCTAGCCTCCTGCTCGTACGTGGGGTGGTAGGCTCTCTCACACACAACCGATAGGGACTCGCCCTCCTGTGGCATGGTCAGGTACAGCACGCGCTTCTCCTGGGTCGGCTCCTAAAATACCTGCATTGGGGGGGGCCGAGGCCCCCCTCGAGATAACACTCCCCTGCATTCCCTACACCGTACACCGCCCCACAACCAATTCCAATGCACCTGCTTGAAAAGCTAATACGGAGTGATTCAGAATCAGAAAGCAAAGAGACAGACAGACACAACAACAGGACGACGCAGCGACGGTCAGAGGAGGCGACGTGAGAAGAAGACTCTCTTACCTCTGTACTGGGGGGTGAATTTCCTCATGGCGGCGGGCAGGCTCTTGTAGAACTGGTGCTCGCGGGGGATGAGCGGCTTGCAGATGGTCTGCTCCCCGAAGCGCAGCACGCACGAGTGGCCACCCACCTGGTGGACGAAGGGCTCAAGCATCACTCCTTTCTCCCCGTAGCCCTGCTGCTGCTGCTGCTGCTGCTTCTGCTGCTGCTGCTCCTGCTGTTTCTCTGCCTCCATGGCCCCCTGGGCCTGGGCCTCCACTGCCGGACTCATCCTCCTCTGGACTCGACCGCGACACCTCGGGCATTAGCCTCCTCGGCACACACCCAGGCCGTAGCTGGGCAGAGGGACACTCCACACGCACACAAGTGCAGCCCCGTGGAGAAAACGAGTCCTGGGCTGGTTGTTTATCTAGGTCCCTTGCTCCTCTGCGTCCTCAGGGGCCGTTCTAACGACGATCCGTTTCCTCTGCGTAGAGAGAGATTCTGCTGGTCGACAAAAACACAAAGAGACAGGAAGGAGGAAGAGAGAGAGAGAGAGAAGCGTTTCAGCGTTTGCGTGATGTTTACGTCCTCTCGTCTTTAGTAAAGCAGCCTGCTGATTCTTGTAGCTGGAAAAGGAGCTAAAAAAAAAGGCTTTTGTTTGTACGTCCTGTGGGTCTGTGGCAGCGCTGTACTGGTCCTGCGTCTGCGTCTCTGTCTCCACTGCAGAGTCTAACTGACAGGCAGCACTGGCTCGCGACTGGTAAACCCCTAGCTAGGCTGACACTCGGCCCGCCCCCTCCTCAACCCCGATCCACCAATCAGGAGCGACAGAGGCAGGTTGTTGGGTGGTAACCCTTCCGAGGGAAACAAAGACGGGAGGGTGGGAGGAGGGGATGTGGGGGTCTGGGGGAGGGGAGAGACAGAGAGCGAGAGAGACAGAGAGAGAGGGAGAGAGAGAGAGAAAAAAGGAAGATAAAAACAGAGAGGGAGGGAGGGCAGAGCTGAACTCAGCTGTTTTCCCTCAGTGTGACAGTAAGGCTTTAACAACATGACAGAACAGGCAGCCTTTCCTCCTTTCAAGAGAGAGAGAGAGAGACAAAAAGAAAGAGAGAGGGAGGGGAGGGAGGGAAGGAAGGAAGGAAGGATAACAGAATGAGAGACGGAAAGAAAGAAATAGAGCGAGGATAAAACAATACAGGTGCCCCCTTGTCCTCACGCCAGCCAACATAAACACAGTCAGCCGCTGGTCGGCAGCGCAGACAGAACTCCAGCTCGGAGTGGGAAGCGCCCGCGGCCGCGTGTGATTGTTGGGTTGTGGGCGAATACAGTGCAAGTTACCATCTTCATTTTAGTGTAGGAAGTTAAGGCACAGATCCGACAGAGGCCACGTGGGCCGCTGTCTGTCCTGCGTTGTTTACAATGGAGAGAAGAACCTCCAGGAACAGTCTATCATTTATTTATTTTATTTAACCAGGCAGGTCAATTAAGAACACATTCTTATTTACAATGACGGCCTGGCGTAGGGTAACACAGGGAAAGGGGGGAAAAAAAGACAAGGTGTGTAATAACCTCATGTTATTACCGTATGTAATAATTAAACGTTTTAGTTCTTTGAGGATTGTTTCTTTGATTTATTATCTTTTAGGATTGGTTCTTTTATATCGTTTTATGGTAATCCGTTTATTTTAAAAACAGTTTCAGTAGTTCCTTTAGATTTGTATGCTTGTAAATGTTTGTTGTCTTGAGTTGTCTGTCTGAGACCAAGGACCACAATGTAAACAAGTCCTCGGACTTTATTGTGTTTTTATCCTTGATATACCCTGAGATGCATATAATTTTTGTATCATGTATTCTACAATTATAATAAACATCAAATAAATAAATAAATCCCCTTTAAAAGTAGTGAGGGGGATCAATTTCTCATCGTTGCATAATTATTATAGTTGGGAAGTGCCAGTGAACTTGTGATGCAATGTTAATAGTAGGATTAAAACTAAGGATTAACTTCTAAACTGGATAAAATCATGGTTTATAATTTAATTCTGCCAAATTTCAATTCAAGCAATATGAAATGAAAACCTCTCTAATCCTAAATTCATTTGAATTCTGTTGCTCCAAAACTTTTAAGCTCCAATTGAAACTTTGATCTGGGATTAACTTTTAAACTCGACAGTTGAGGCGGTATAACCTTTACGATGGCTGCGTTTTTAGACAGATCGAGTGAAATGAGAGTTCCTGTGAGAAAGATAATGATCTGACTCAACCGAAAATGTGTTTTACAAAGATGAAAGATATTTCTCAAAAGAAGAGAAGGTTTCTCTGCCCAGCCATGAGCTGATGAAAAGTAATGTTAGTTAGCTAGATACAACCAGCAGGCAGCAGAGTGAAGAAATTTAAAAATAGTGTTAACTTTTGCCATTTTTTGTTTGTTTGTTTTTATTACATTTTAACATCACAGTAGTCCTTTTTAGATGCAAAGCTTCTCTATGATTGGCAACATCACTAACTCATTCACCCACTCATTCATTCACTCCGTAATTCACTCACTTAGCCACTCTGCCCCTAGTGGCGGCTCACAGGTATGGCACTTTGTGTAAGACCAGTTCACTCTATGCAAAAATGCTTTGCATCTATGATGGTATGTGTCCTCGTTTTATTTACTTTGTTTAGCCAAAAAGGCCAGTAATAAGGTTATAAAATCACTATCATCTTGATTCAGACTACGGTTAAAAAGGGTTTAAATACAGGTTTACACCAGGCATTCTCACAGTGCAGCCCACAGGCCAATGGCAGCCCTCGGAAACCTTTCTGGTGGCCCGCGATGAGGTAAGATGTAAATGCATGTGTTATATTTGGTCTGGTTCCAGTTCCAGTACAGTTTTAAACCAACAACATCACACAGTACTTTGCTTTTAAGAAGGTAAAACAGCGCCCCCTGGGCTAAACTGTCAAGTTAGGACTGACAACTTGTTGAAAGCTTGCTAGGCTACTGGTTACTCGCGAGTAATTACAAATGATTTCTGGGTTCTGTTTTTTCTTGGGTGGCCAATGTTGGGTCGCTAAATTGGCGCTCATTCATCAAAAACGTAACCACCATTAAACTTAGATTGACTAAAATAGGATTACACTTGAATTGTGCAACATACATACAATCTTAAATCTGCATTTACTCAACTAACCGCCTCGGCCAGTCCTCAGGACTCCCTGGAAGAAGAGATCTTGTATCTCAATGGGACATTCCTGGATAAATAAAGGATAAAAAAAAAAAAAAAAAAACAGCGGCCATCAGGCTCCACAACAGTGGGCAGGGACTGCTGCCAGACATCCAACTACAAGGAACCCCACCTAAAAGGACAATATATACTTACCTTATGCATACCGCACCTTATGTGTATACTGTATACTTCATCAGAGCATATATTTAGCATTTAGGCATTTTTAGATTATATATTAGATTATATTTAGATTATTGGATTATTAGATTATATATTGTAACTATATTTATTAGTGGTGGGGGAAAATATCGATACAGTATAGTATCGCGATACTTTGCGTGATCTATCCCCAGGCCATCAGGCTGCTAAACGAACAATGAACACTACACAACAACCACCAAACGCACATAGCACACACATCCACACGCACACACTCACTTTAAACAAACACACTGTAGCACCCACTCCACACTTTATAGCACACACCCACTTTAAACAAACACACTGTAGCACCCACTCCCCACACTTTATATTTATTGATGAAGGATTGCACTACAACTCGTACACCTTACTGTAAATTGTACCTAAATTGTACCTCATCCCATTTCTGCTTTGCACTATATAGTACTGTACATTAGTACACTGCATAGTATTGTATATTATATGGTAACTCAGAACATTGTACATATGTCTATACCGAACACTGTGACCTCATTTTCTTCTTCTAAATTACATGCTATACTATGTTATTTGATACTATCTTGTCTAGCACAGTCTCTGGAGCGTAACAGTAAGAAGCATTTTGTATGAAAGTATTCTGTACTTCTGTATGACAACTATTAAAGAAACTAAACTAAACTAAACTAAAGATACTGTATCGGTACAAGGACGCCAAGTATCGATATTTTATTATGCAATTTTTTTTTATTTATTATTATTAATTTTTTTATAAGGAAGTTGCATTGTTCATTTCAATACCTGTAATAGTACAGGTATTATTATTATTATTACAGGTAAACTGTATTTTCCCAGTCTCCAAAATCACAGCCGACTCGACACATGAAAATTCCTCCACACTGGAAAGCCGTAAATCAACTTGCCGGCTCTTTCCACAGCAAAACGGTAGGCTTGGCACCTTGGTTGAGAAATGCAGGCTTCAGTCTATGTTGTTTAGTCTATCTGTTCAGTCCTGTTCAGTCCTGTTTCAAGATGCACACTGCTGCTCTTCTTCTTCTTCTTATTTGAATTTCCGGCAGAGTAGACGCATCGTGGCGTATTACTGCCCTCCGCAATTCTTTTTATGGGCTCTTCTTCTTCTCCTTCTTCTCCTTCTTCACCTTCTTTTTCTTCTTCTACTGGACCCCGTCATCAACTACATTGTCCATTGGAGTGCAGCTACTGCTGCTACTTCCTGCCTGAGCAGGCTGAGCCCCCCTCCGCGGGACCCTCCTTGCCCCCTGCTATCTTATCCTGGGCTGCTTTGTCCCTCGCAGCCTTGTCCCTCGCAGCCCCCTCAGCCAATTCACTATACACCTCCTTCCAGTCCAGACCTTCCAATCCCAGATGTTGAACCGCTATCCTAACAATCATCTTCACCATCTCTGTTCTACCCTTAGCCTCTGCCATACCAGTAACTACCCCTGCCACGAAGGCCACAATACCTAATTTCTCCTCCCTTCCCCTCTCTCTTTCCACCTGCTCTACCCTCACTGCCAAATGCCCTCCTTCAACCCCCTGCACCCTTTCTTGGCTACCCTGTCCTGCCCTGCTAACCGCCCCAGCATACGTCAACTTACCCTCCCTTCTCTCTCTCCGATCCGCGACCTCCTTCATCATCACCTCGCACCCCCGAAACGCTACACTATGCTCCCCACCACAACTACAGCACTTCGGCTTCACTCCCTCTCCACAATTCCCATATTCATGTTCCCCGCCACACCTAGCGCACCTCAGCCCCTTCCTACACGTGGTAGCTATATGGCCAAACCCCTGGCACCTATAGCACCTAAGAGGATTATGAACAAATTCCCTAACCCTATACATCCTACGCCCTACAAACACCTCCCTAGGAACAACCCCACCCTCAAACGTAATCACTACCGTCCCCGTCACTGCCCTCTCTGCTCCCCTCTTCATCCTTTCTGCACTCTTAACTATGCCATTACGCCCGTTCTCCATTAGCTCTTCCACCAGCTGCTCTACTGTAACCTCGACCGGTACCCCAGCTATCACCCCCTTACATCCCCCCCCCCTCTTCTCCCCTACTCTCGCCACCTTACTTATACCCACCCCCCCAATGCTCCGCATCTTCCTAGCCACCTCCACCTGCCCCTCACTACCACACCCTACGGCCAGATTCCCATCCCACAAAACTCTCGCGTACTTTACCTCCCCTAATTGCTCGGCAATGAGTTTGGGCCACTCGAGCCTACCTACTTTCCTCTCACCCCTCTCCCCCTCAAGCCTGACCACTATATGGATCACTTCCGCTTTTGCTACATCTTTTCCAGCACCCTCGTCTCCCAGCCCACTTGAGCTATCGTCCCCCACTTTCTTCCTCTTCCCCCCTTCTCCCCCACTCTCCTCCCCCCTACTCTCACCCGACCCCTTACCCTTGCCCTGGCTATCCCCATCACTGTCGTCCCTCTCCGTCTGCTTCTTCCTCTTCTTCCCCACCGTTTCCCACACCTCCTTCTCCATCTCTTCTTTCTCCCTCTCCTCCCCACTGTACTCCATTCCGTCATCGCTATCGTCCTCGCCCTCCTCACACCATTTACTTCCATCACCATCCTCCCAATACCCTGGACAGCCGCTCACAGGCCGGGGCCACCAATCGCGAGGTCTTCCCTGTTTCCGATCCTCCATATCTACTCCGTTCGCCTCCCACCACCGACTACTACCCCTACACATGTCTTCGTTGCACAGTTCCGGCGGACGCAGACGCCGCCACTCTGCGCACCTCTCAAAATCCATCTTTCCACAGCTAAACGGTCGGCACACGAGAATTGTTGAATTTGAATAGATACAAATGTTCTAGAATGTTCTATTATGAAATCATACTGTGACATCACAAATGTTCTAGAATGTTCTATTATGACATCACACCGTGACATCACAAATGTTCTAGAATGTTTTATTATGACATCATACTGTGACATCACAAATGTTCTATTATGACATCATACTGTGACATCACAATGGAACATGTTTGAGTTCCATGATTAAATGAGTCTTTTTTCATTCAGTATTCAATATTGTCTGATTCAATATTAACATTCAGTATTCAATAGTGTCTGATTCAATATTAACATTCAGTATTCAAGTAGAACAGCTAGCTAGCCATTGTGGACACTCACCTTTCCACAGCTAAACCAAGGCTTCTTGTTTGAGAAATGCAGGCTTCAGTCTATGTGTTCTTTAGTCTATTAGTCAGGACTGTCCTTCAGTCGTTTCAAGATGCAGAGAATTGTTGACTATATATAGATACACAAATGTTCTAGAATGTTTGGTTATGCCATCATACAGTGACATCACAAAGGTTCTAGAATGTTTGGTTATGACATCATCACAAATGTTCTAGAATGGTTGATTATGACATCATACTGTGACATCACAAATGTTCTAGAATGTTCTATTATGACAAATAAGACGGTTCAATGACTTTATCTAAATCCAATCAATATTCCTAATGACGTTTCAATGTAAGGTTATACAAATAAACATATAAACATTCATCTAATACAATAACCTAAATATATAGCTTTGGCTCCTACACACCTTGTTGCCCATATGCGCATGTCCAGAGTTAATTATGTTGTTATATTGTTTACACTGCCTTTTTATCCTTTTTTTTTTTTACTTCTCCACTGTACTATAATTGTATGACCTGTACCATGTCTTCTACTACCTGTACCTCCCCTCCCCCCTCCCCCATGCTGCTATGATGCCTGAATTTCCCCAAGGGGATCAATAAAGGAATATCTTATCTTATCTTAAACCTAGTAATCTAGTTGTACAGTTTACTACTCAGTGTTTAGGAGGAGGACTCAGTGTTTAGAAGGTAGTGGAGGAGGACTCAGTGTTTAGGAGGTAGTGGAGGAGGACTCAGTGTTTAGGAGGTAGTGGAGGAGGACTCAGTGTTTAGGAGGTAGTGGAGGAGGACTCAGTGTTTAGAAGGTAGTGGAGGAGGACTCAGTGTTTAGGAGGTAGTGGAGGAGGACTCAGTGTTTAGGAGGTAGTGGAGGAGGACTCAGTGTTTAGGAGGTAGTGGAGGAGGACTCAGTGTTTAGGAGGTAGTGGAGGAGGACTCAGTGTTTAGGAGGTAGTGGAGGAGGACTCAGTGTTTAGGAGGTAGTGGAGGAGGACTCAGTGTTTAGGAGGTAGTGTAGGAGGACTCAGTGTTTAGGAGGTAGTGGAGGAGGACTCAGTGTTTAGGAGGTAGTGGAGGAGGACTCAGTGTTTAGGAGGTAGTGGAGGAGGACTCAGTGTTTAGGAGGTAGTGGAGGAGGACTCAGTGTTTAGGAGGTAGTGGAGGAGGACTCAGTGTTTAGGAGGTAGTGGAGGAGGACTCAGTGTTTAGAAGGTAGTGGAGGAGGACTCAGTGTTTAGGAGGTAGTGGAGGAGGACTCAGTGTTTAGGAGGTAGTGGAGGAGGACTCAGTGTTTAGGAGGTAGTGGAGGAGGACTCAGTGTTTAGGAGGTAGTGGAGGAGGACTCAGTGTTTAGGAGGTAGTGGAGGAGGACTCAGTGTTTAGGAGGTAGTGGAGGAGGACTCAGTGTTTAGGAGGTAGTGGAGGAGGACTCAGTGTTTAGGAGGTAGTGGAGGAGGACTCAGTGTTTAGGAGGTAGTGGAGGAGGACTCAGTGTTTAGGAGGTAGTGGAGGAGGACTCAGTGTTTAGGAGGTAGTGGAGGAGGACTCAGTGTTTAGGAGGTAGTGGAGGAGGACTCAGTGTTTAGGATTTTTTTCTTTTTTAGATTAAGTTAAAAAACAAGATTTCACTATTTCTATACATTGTCGATGACGGTATATATGCCAGCCCTAGTAGGAGGGAAGAGGAGGGGTTGGTTGGCTGGTTGGTAGGTAGCGCTGAGAGCTGAAGCTGCAGTCAGGAGTGGAAACTATAATCCCCCCCCCCCCCCCTTCTCTTCTTGACAGATTACCATGGCAGGCAAAATAACATCTGATTAAGCCTGTTGCTCACCGCTGTGTTCATCCACGTGTGACCACCTTTTGGCTGTTTGTGTGGGAGTAAGCCATGTGTGGCGCGCTCTTTTGTTCGTCTTTGTGTGTGTGCACGATTGCATGTGCACGTGCACGTCTGGACTAGCCTATGGAAGGTAGATTGTATGTAAGTAAGCACCCTAGTATTTTGTGTGTTGTGTATATATGTCCAGTGTGTGCACTATCGACCACAGATAAAAAGGTACATAATGTCCGTTATGTTACAACCATAAGTAATATATTTACATCTTGTATAAGTAATATATTTATGTTTCGTATGGGCAAAAGTCCAAAACAAACACTGCGACTGGGAGACGAACCAACATGTCGCGGGTGAGTGCTCTCACCACTAGACTGAGAGACACCTACCCACCTATACTATGATTAAGGTTTGTTTGAACGTTTAACGGTTATGGTTAAAGGAAAACTCCAACATTTTGGGAAATTAGCTTATTTGCCATCTACCCTGGAGTTAGACAAGAAGATGCATACCTTTTTCTTCTCTGTGCATGCAGGAGTAGAAAGACGTTGGGAACTAGGCTAATGGAGGAACCTACTTCCAGTGACTGACGCTAAGCTAGGCTAACGGTGCGCGTCTTCCTACTCCTACTGCATGCACAGAGAAGAAAAAGGGTATGTATCTTCTTGTCTAACTCCAGGGTAGATGGCAAATAAGCTAATTTCCCAAATTGTTGGAGTTTTCCGTTGAGATAGAAAGCTAGGGTTAAGGTTAATTTAAGGTAACAGTGTGGTTAAGTTTAGGGTCAGGGTTTGGGTGAGGCTATTAGAAAAGTGTGTCTTGGTAGTCTTGAGCTAAAGGCACTTGCCTCCCATGCGAGTGTCCCGGGTTCGTTCCCTAGTTAAAAGGGACATTATTGTGTACTTACAAAACTAACTGAAACTATATTGTGTACTTACAAAACTAACTGAAACTATATTGTGTACTTACCAAATGAACTGAAACTATTGTTTACTTACAAAACTAGCAGAAATATACAGAACATATATTTAGTTTTAGTCTTTGTAGATTTGTTCATATTTGTCAACACAATAGGCATGAGGAGGTATTGGTGTATGTGTTCATTGAAACTGGGACGTCTACAAGAATGTGAGTCAATTACCTTCACAAAGTGATGTGTTTGTATTATTACACAATACCTATTCTGAACTTCTTAAATCTTGCCTCTGACAAATAACACCCACATTATAATAATACAATTTAAAAAACGATACTGAAATTCATTTAAAAAAATGATAAACTCAAAACTAGCAAACCCACCTTGGGTACTAACTGAAACCAAACTGAATTGAAAGCAAAAATTTAAAACAAAGATTTAAATAAAAACAAATTAAAATACAAAACTCTAATAACCCTGGTGCAGACGTGAATGATGTAGCCTACCAGTGTTTGTTAGTTCAGCGAGCGGGACATGAACTGGCTTTAGTGGGGCCAGAGTCAGAAAGCTTCGCACTAATCTCTCTAATCCAACTTCTTGGAAAACACTGCATGGCTGGAAAGTGGGCCATGGCGAACAAGCAGGGGTTGAACATGAGTGTGCATGCAGACACACCTGAACACACACACACACACACACACACACACACACCGCTAAACACATGCACAGTCTCCGATTCTCTGCACGCACACAAGGAGCTGCCCAGTACAACCACAGTCCGACAGTGTTGGCCACTAGGAGCTGCCCAGTACAACCACAGTCTGACACTGTTGGCCACTAGGAGCTGCCCAGTACAACCACAGTCCGACAGTGTTGGCCACTAGGAGCTGCCCAGTACAACCACAGTCTGACACCGTTGACCACTAGGAGCTGCACAGTACAACCACAGTCTGACACTGTTGACCACTAGGAGCTGCCCAGTACAACCACAGTCTGACACGGTTGACCACTAGGAGCTGCCCAGTACAACCACAGTCTGACACTGTTGACCACTAGGTGCTGCCCAGTACAACCACAGTCTGACACTGTTGGCCACTAGGAGCTGCCCAGTACAACCACAGTCTGACACTTTTGACCACTAGGTGCTGCCCAGTACAACCACAGTCTGACACTGTTGACCACTAGGTGCTGCCCAGTACAACCACAGTCTGACACTTTTGACCACTAGGAGCTGCCCAGTACAACCACAGTCTGACACTGTTGGCCACTATGAGCTGCCCAGTACAACCACAGTCTGACACAATAAGGTAAATAATGTACGTTATGTTATAGCCACAAGTAATATATTTACGTGTTATATAAGTCATATATTTACGTTTTGTGTCTGTAAAAGCCCAAAAGAAACAGAGACTGGGAGACAAACGAACAATGATTGTGGTCGTGGGCGAGTGCTCTCACCAGCATGACACCCACCCACCCTGATACAAGCACAGAAATACTATGATTATGGTTTGTTTTAATGTTTAACAATTATGGTTAAGATATAAAGTTAGGGTTATGGTTAGTTAAGGTAACAGTGTGGTTAACATAGGGTTAGGGATCGACAGTTATAGTTAGTTTAAGGTAACCGTGTGGTTATGGTTATGGTTAGTTTAAGGTAACAGTGTGGTTATGGTTAGTTTAAGGTAACAGTGTGGTTAAGGTTATGGTTATTTTAAGGGTAACAGTGTGGTTAAGGTTATGGTTATGGTTAGTTTAAGGTAACAGTGTGGTTAAGGTTATGGTTTGGGCGAGACTAGGAACAGTGTGTCTTGGTAGTCTTGATGTAAAGTCACCATGTGAGCACAGCAGCGGAACTCAAACGTCTTATGAAAACATTAAAAGCTTACTTTTAAAAAGAAATATGCAATATACTGTATGTACTTATTTGTAATATACACATTGTACATTTTCAATAATCTACATATTACTACTACTTATGGCCATAACATAACGTACAATATGTACGTTTTTTCCTGGCGTTGATTAGTACTTTACATTTTTTATTTCTTTTTAACTTGTTTATTTACATATTTCAAGAGAGATCTGGGCTGACCAGGCAGGTTCCAGGTTGTAACTGAGTTACGTCAGCAGGTTGTTGGACAACCTTCTCCTTTCGTCACCCTCCATTCAGAACTGCTGCTTCCCTCCGAGGTCATTTATTAGTTTCTGCTGAAAACGTCACCGCTGCCTTAGGCTTCCATTGTATCTGAAAATGTGTCTCAAACACCAAAATAAACCCACGGAAGTCTCCACATCCCACTAAAACACCACGCTAACATCTGAGGTGCATTTATTTTCCGGAAACGTCCCCCCCCCCAGAAAAGTTGCCATATTGTGCCTTAATACTAGGGGTGGGACGATACATCGATCCAGATCGATACATCGATGTAATTATCAACAATCGAATCGGATCGATGCGATGTAATAAGATCGATTCATATCGATACTCTTATTTTGAAAATCCTGTGGCGAGTCTCATATCCGCCCAAGAACAGCAGTAGCTCCGTGTGTGTAGATGTTACAGCATAGCATTCTCCCTTTCTGTGTGTGTGTGTGTGCGCGCGTCTTTGGAAAGACCAGATGAGGTCAGAGGAGTTTGATGTTTAAATGTTATTTAAACATAAACAATATAATACATAATAAATGTAGGCCTATACATGATCATGCAACATCAACAAATTGTTGTAGGAACGGTTTGGGAGAGGGAGGTTGTGAGTTTTGAGTTCCAAAAAATGGAGCTTAAAGTTTAAAGCTCAATATATAAAAACGTGGCACTTTACAGTGAACAGGAGGTCTATTTGTATTAAAAACAATAGATTGATTTTCCTTTAAATGTCTGGAAGAGCTCAAAAATACAAATGTCAAATGATATTTTCATTACCTTTTTTTTGTTGATCTAAATGTTACTGATTGTGTTAAATGGGCATATGATATCATCTCATATCGATCGCAGGCACCTGAATCTAATCGTATCGTATTGTATCGTGAGAGACTTTGTGATATCGGCAAATATCGTATCGTTGTCCAAAGAATCGATATCGTATCGTATCATGATGAAACTGGTGATTCCCACCCCTACTTAATACAGTGTCTAAAAAGGACGTAGAGGAATTATTTCTCAGGTACTGGTATTATAGCCTATATCCCAATGGCAAAGCTTTTCAGAAGACATGTGACACTTAAGATGTTAGTCTCATGTGTGTGTTTAAGATGCCCTTTCAGATGCACTGGAAGGCAATGCCAGTGGTGAATTGGAAGAAAATAACTACTGCATTTTTCCATAAACGATTTTTGTATCAAGGCAAGAATGACTTGGAGCCCACATGTCAAAAACACTGGTATGATCATTTAACCCGACTACACACATGCTCCCACCTACAACACATGGGGCCCTGTTTCTGTGAATCTGGAAGCAAGCGCAAAGTCAGGCTTAAGTTCAGAGTGCTGGTGCATGTGGGTGTATTTTTGTTAATTTGGGAGGGATGTTTTTGGCAAATAGCTAGGCTAGCTGGTCCGTATCCACTTCTGTTCATTTGTGCTAAGCTAGGCTAGCTTGCAGCCGGATGGATAGCTTTCTACTGAACGCACAGAGAGGAGATTGATATCAATCTTCTTGTCTGACTCTGGAGAAGGTGGTGAGTGCATTTCCCATAATGTTGGCGTGTTCCTGTACAATATGGGAACGGCTATGTCAGAACAACTATATCAGGCTCTACCCGTGCCATCTGATTATGAATGAATGGACAGGCTACTTTATGATTGTATGATACACTTGTGATCCATAGCCTATTGAAATGAGTCATTTCAATTCATATACAGTATATACTTGACCACATCGTGCACAACTGTACAGCCCTAGCCTATTTAATTTTTTATTTTATAATTATATTTTACTTCTATTTTAATTTAGTTTAATTTACTTATTCTACCTTTTATTTTATTCTACCGAAATTGTCTCTGTTATTAATGTCGCACCAAACGACCAAATCATTCCTGGTATGTGTAAACTACTTAGCAATAAAGAGTCGACCTTTCTGATTCTGATTAATTAATTCAGGCATCATATCTAAGAGCAATTCATGATCTCCATAGATTGATTGAAACCTTTATTTATACTCGGGTGAGCTCTGAGGTGAGGCCACCTCATTTACAGAACTGCTGAGTGTACAACAAGATAAAACAACAAAACAATGGGCCTCATTCATGAAGCTGTGGTGTCACATTAAGGGAGTCTTTCATATAAGAACAGATTTTGTTCTTAACTAGCATTTCCTCTTACTTTGTTCTTACCTGGGATTCAGCAAAGTTTTCTTATTGTTGCTTTTTTCTCAGGCAAGAACAAATTATAAGAGTGGTCGAGAGCACTCTTACCAAAATAAGAAATTCTTACCCAGATGAGAAACATTTAAAAAAGCCTACCATTCATAATAATAATAATAATACATACGATTTATATAGCGCTTTTCCTAATTCTCAGACACTTTACAAAACAAACAATATAATACAATACAGTTTTAGTAGATAAAATAAAGATATATATAAAATGGTGAGAGAGGAAGGAGTTCATGGGTTGAAAGCAAACCATTGGTCAATTGCCCCCAAATACAGTACCCCCAAATACGACTTTATAAACCCATGCAGAACTTTTCAATAATTATTATTATAACTTATTGCGTGCGTTCTGCTTTTGAAATGGATTATATATTGCTGTTAGAACAGTTAGATGCTGGCTGCCTAGGCCGTACGCATATAACGCATATTTACAACCTCTCCTCTCCTCTCCTCTCCTCTCTTATCTTCTCTGTATAAATGTAGCAGTACTGTCTATCTGTATGTCATGTATGTCATTTATGATGAATTGAAAATGGGGGACCCTGATGTAAACAAGACGAAAGTCTTTCTCTGGTCTGCAGCCCCTTAACAATTGTGTGTATTGAGCTGTACTGTATTGTACCCATTCTGTAATCTGTTAATACAATTTTCAATCAATCAATCAAAACTCTGCTCCACACCTAAAGTTCTGAGCGCACTCTGAGTTTTAGCCACGGACATTTTAGAGAGATGACAGGTGACAGATCCGGTATTTCCGAACCTATAGGTTCAGAAATACCGGATCTGTCACCTGTCATCTCTCTCTGAAAGGAGAGAGCATTATGGATCAGCGGCATTATATATCAGTATACTGCGCGCCGCGATTGGTTCTTGACAAGCCTGCAGCCAGTCGTTCAGTATGCCTACTTTGCTGGAACGATTTATTTCGCACTATACAGTACGTATACGTATAAGTACAAGTATCAGATTAACACACATGCGATGAGCGACCCACAGGAACACACACACATGCACTGAGTCGCAAGTCGTGTGTGTGTCATTTTGAGATCGCAAAGCGCTTCCTGTTGAATATATCAGACAGGGATCAGATGGCGAAACTCGTCTGTTTTACACCCGCCTCATTAGCCTTATAAGGAGATGGTGGGCGTGTCTGTATGCAAATGAATTTAGCGTGAACACGCTTTTGAGTTTAAGAATGAGTGGGATTCAGCATGCAAATATCCTGGGTACGCACAGATTTTGACATTAAAAACAGTTACAACATGAATCATTTAGAAATTAAATCAGACATTTAAATTCCCTAAGGGAAGGAAGAACTTTCAACTTTAACTTTGATTGAATGTCATTCCAGGACTTTGGGGCTGCATAAGAGAATGCTGTCCTGCCGAGTCCGGTACTAGTCTGTGGTACTTTAAATGTGATCCAGTTACTAGATCGTGTTTGATGGGCTGGAGCATTCCTGTCCAACAGGGCAGCTGTTTGCCGGTCAATGCCTTGAAAATGTACAAGAGCCAATGATAGTCTCGCCGAGCTGCCAGGGATTGACCCAACAAAAAGTTTAAATGATAGGAGGCGGCGAGCAGGTCATTATTCTGGCCTGTCTCACAAAATGTAACATGAGTCTGATGTCACTCCTCTACAAGCCAAAGAGAATATAGAGCCTGTATAAATCTCTTTGCACTGCTGTGGTCAGGCAAGCGCTACCGAAGTCTCATGGCAGTATAGAGAGACTCGAAGGGAGCTTCCATCCCCAGGCCATCAGGATGCTCAATGACTCTATGCAACACCAACCCATCCATTCTACATTCATTGCACACACATCCACATGCACTCACTTTAAACATCCACCTTCAACATTCACTTTAAACACGTTTTAACACTATACCATATTTGATCTATGTATTACTAAGATTTGCACCACACCTCATTTTTGCATTTTGTTTAGTTCAACTTTAGTTTTCTATATTGTATATTGTGTAGGGCTGTCCCCGACTAAGGATTTGGATAGTCGACTTTGATTGGGTTACATTTTCAGATAGTCGACTACCCCCCTGAATGCAAAAAAATTAATAAAAAAATAATAATATGTATATATATTTTTTATCATTCAATTTGGGCTGTGTGTGGTGCTTAACTCATTCATGGCCTTTTCCTCATCTGCACTGACTAGTGCCAGCTTTTCTTGACCGTTTTCACGATATTTCACGATCTTTGCGGATCTATTATATGCTATATTATAGCTATGGAGACAATAGTATGGCTCATTTGACAAGCACTATTTATAGTCCAACATGTAAAAAAAAAGCGTTTGTTTCTACACACTGTAGTTTGTAGTTTATTACACGCTGAACATCGCCCATTTCCAAAATAATCCAGTCTTTTTCCATAGATCGCGAGATAGGACGCATTATATGCAATAAGCCTGAATCGTTCTGGTTGATTCCCTGAAACCCCAAATACTCCCAAATCAAAGGTATATAACATGTACATATGTACCTTCACAAAATCATCAAGAAAAAGCCTCGTTTATGACCGGGAAAGTAAGCCACTGTGATCGTTACAGAAACATGTTTCAAACATGTGTGTTCATTAGACGGGTGAAATCCTAATTCAGTGCCTCTGTGCCCGTTTTCTTAGGCAGTTAGCCTCGCTGGTATGTGTGCCATTAGCGTTAGCCATGCTTCTAGACCTCTTTGCTTTTGGAAAGAATTAAAAAAATATATATATATTTTTTGCATTCGACTAAGAGGTTGGCAGTCGACTACGGCTCCTTTCGATCGATTAGTCGACTATTCAAATAATCGGGGTTAGCCCTAATATTTTGTATAGTGTTAATCTTTTAACTTTTTTACTGAATTGTACATGTACCTCATACAGTATGTGACAAATAAAACAAAACTTGAAACTTTTCCAGCCAGTACAGTCTACTATAGTCTACTATAGTCTATACACAGTCCTCAGCACAGCAGACCCCCAGGGGAGATTTGGGTGTGTGGATTAATTTAGCAGCTCAAAGATATTTTGGAATATGGGCAATAAGTGCCTCTGTGTTCCGCTGCATATCATTTGTGTACTAATTTGTATATTTTGTACCCAGTTTAACCACCTGTACATTGTATATTACTGTTGCACTTTACTGCTACATTTGCACTCTGGTTGGATGCCAAACTTCTTTTCGTTGTACTGTACTTGTGCTGCATGATGACAATACATTTGAATCTAAATTAGATATTAGATATTTACTCTCCTCAGTCCTCACATGTCCTTTTCTCTTATAGTGCGTTGTGGTCACGGTTGCATTTGATTTTCTTAAGTTGAATAACGTATGGAATGCGGGTCACCATAATGTTTTTCATGCGTAATAATGCGTATCGATTGATTCTGATCCATGCATGAATTCAATAACCACCAGGTGTAAAGCTGACATAGCTTGTTGTGATTAACTGATTAGAAGGCTCCATTCAGTTGACGGATTTACTTGAAAGTGGGATGAAATGCACGGTTTAACATCAACAATAAGGGCTTGTTGGAGTTTGGACAGATGTTCCTGTGCGTCCTCCGTGACTACTGTCACCAAAATAGTTTAGAGCACCAGTGTTTTGATTTCATGCCAAAGTGGATATCAAAATTTTATTGTATTGACACACCCACAGCTCCGCCCACCCATCTTTGAGCCACGAAATTGTCGAACACATGCGAGCGGAAAGAATTTGCCTGGCGCTTGACCACATCGCCAATAACCCTGCGTCACTGGCATTGCTCATAGAGGTGAAAGCATTTGTATCACCAGACTGACATCCACACAGGCAGGCTGTCATAAACGTAGCATAGTCAAATCACAATACCGTTCATGCAGTAAAGCCAACTAACTGTCACAATGAATTATGAGCTATACACCTTTAAAATAATGTTTACGAGAAGGATTTCAGATGGACACAACGGAACATTGCTGCACTAATAAGAGGACGAGAGAGAGACATAGAGGGAGAAAGATGGAGCGAGAAAGAGAGGGAGATGGAGAGGGAGAGAGATAGAATGAGAGCGTGATTCTACCTTTTAATTTATTCTACTGTAATTGTCTGTCCGTTAATGTTGCACCAAATGACCAAATCGAATTCCTTGTATGTGTAAACTACTTGGCAATAAAGACCTTTCTGATTCAGATTCGGAGAGAGAGGGGCAGCGAGAGAGAGTGAGAGAGATGTAGAGAGGGGGGGTGGAAAGAGAGAGAGAGAGAGAGAGAGAGAGAGAGCTTAGCGCCTTATAACTAGCTTTGCAGGAATGATCCCAGATCATTCCCATATACCGCTCATATTCATTAGGCTATAAAACGGGAATGTATGGATGAAAAAAATATTTCTTTATGGCATATTGAAGGGAAGGTTTATACTGTCAATTGACAATGACAATAGATACATAGCTATAATAGAAAATATAGATTTAGCTCTACAAACAACGTCACGCACAGTGAAAAGTTGTAATGAAAAGCTGGCGTCCTAGCGTCTAATCTAATGGCTGGGAATGTGTTAAGAGTTACCTACCTACCTACCTACCTCAAGTCTACCTCAATCCTGTCACCAAGCCGTTGGTTCAGGGTCATACTATTAGTGTTATATGGTTCTGTTCTATCAGGCTCTGTCACTTATCAGTAATGGTAAAAAAAAACACTTAGGTTCCTGGTTTGCCTCCGGCAGAGATGCCTGTCACATACTTTGTTGTTGTAGAATAAAAAGGATGTACAGATGCAATCAATCCACGACGTACACATATACACATGTGCCATAATGTTTCATTTTGATCTGAAGTAGTTTGTCCGGGGGGAGCAACAGCTGTGACTGGAGAATCAAGAAAAGGGGGCAGGGTTTGAGATGAGGTCCGTTGTGAGGTCAGAATCCGCAACCTTATCCAAGGGTGCAACATCCCACCGGCCGACCGACCTCTAATAGCCCCCTGGGTTCAGATCACTGGATTCCTTTCTGTCCCTTGTGGGGGTTCAGAGTGTTGGTCAAGGACACTTCAGAGTAGCGATGACCTTCCCGGTTAACCACTGGCTCAGAGGCTCTGCTGAATAAATGGCAAATGGTGCATTTATATAGTGCGATCCAAAGTGCGTTACAATTTGTTCCGCGCATTTTACCCATTCACTCACACATTCACACACCGACGGCAGAGGCAACCGTGCAAGGTGCCAACCTGCTCATCGGGAGCAGTTAGGGGTTAAGTCTCTTGCTCAAGGACACTTCGACACGCCCGGGAGGAGCGGGAATCGAACTGGGAACCTTCGGATTACCAGATGACTGCTCTATCTCCAGAGCCAGTGAATAGAGGGAGAGCTACCCGTCAGAACCGCTTGTTGTTCAGTCAGCAGTCAGCAGAAACACCACCACGGAGGCGCCACCGCCTCGGAGGGTGGTAACGGTTGGATGGCAGCACTGCCGGGCCCTCGAGCGCGGAGGAGGGGCATGCAAATAGGGCAAGGCAGGGGTTTGAGGGTCTTGTGCTCACGTGCAGCCGGGGATGTGGGCAGGCGACAGGCTGGGCAACTGGAGAGGGGCTAATGCGGAGGCGCTGAGTGAGATAGATAGAAAGCAGGAGGTGGGACCTTGAAGGACACGACAACCTCGCTCGCTCACAAACACTCGTGCCCACCACTTCCAAGTCCGCACTCAAAACAACAAAACACTGCTGGCCATATAAACGTTGAGAGTATAGACACGTGTGCACCTACAAACAGACACATGCAAACAGAATTATGCAATTGTGCACAAGCACACGTACACGTAACATTATGCACATACAAACAAGGTCACACACAAAATGGGTGGGTACAAAACATGGGTGAACCTCTATTGGAATTAATTAGCCATAGTTTGCTTCCTACTTTCTTGGGAGGCAGGACACCACATACAGTACACACCACAACAACAAACAGATTAAAAACCCTGCTGGCCTGGTATCGCATAGGCTACTACCAGGCAGGTTAAAAATGCTGTTCTCACCGACACTTTGCGAGTCAGTTTCCAGACCAATCGTCTCGCATCGCATCACGGCAGATAAGCCGTGATCACCAACTCCTCCTAGGTCACCTTATAGCTAAGCTCCTGCTAAAAATACTGGCTGGCAGACTAATAATACACCTCCCCATGCCATGAGATAAACAAGCCAGACAAATAAACAAGAGGCCCATTTGGGGGCGAAGCAAATTACTGATAGTGGCGGTTGAGTTATATGAATATGTATTTTCTTAATGGGACTACACTAGGGACTACACTAGGGACTATACTAGGGCCTACACTAGGGACTAAGGGCCTACACTAGGGACTACACTAGGGACTACACTAGGGACTATACTAAGGGCCTACACTAGGGACTACACTAGGGACTACACTAGGGACTACACTAGGGACTACACTAGGGACTACACTAGGGACTATACTAGGGACTATACTAGGGACTACACTAGGGACTACACTAGGGACTACACTAGGGACTACACTAGGGACTACACTAGGGACTATACTAGGGACTACACTAGGGACTACACTAGGGACTATACTAGGGACTATACTAGGGACTACACTAGGGACTATACTAGGGACTACACTAGGGACTACACTAGGGACTACACTAGGGACTATACTAGGGACTACACTAGGGACTACACTAGGGACTACACTAGGGACTACACTAGGGACTATACTAGGGACTACACTAGGGCCTACACTAGGGACTACACTAGGGACTACACTAGGGACTACACTAGGGACTACACTAGGGACTATACTAGGGACTATACTAGGGACTACACTAGGGACTATACTAGGGACTATACTAGGGACTACACTAGGGACTACACTAGGGACTACACTAGGGCCTACACTAGGGACTATACTAGGGCCTACACTAGGGACTATACTAGGGACTACACTAGGGACTATACTAGGGACTATACTAAGGGACTACACTAGGGACTTTACTAAGGGACTACACTAGGGACTACACTAGGGACTACACTAGGGACTACACTAGGGCCTACACTAGGGACTACACTAGGGACTACACTAGGGACTACACTAGGGCCTACACTAGGGACTACACTAGGGACTACACTAGGGACTACACTAGGGACTACACTAGGGACTACACTAGGGACTAAGGGCCTACACTAGAGCCTACACTAGGGACTATACTAGGGACTACACTAGGGACTTTACTAAGGGCCTACACTAGGGACTAAGGGCCTACACTAGGGACTATACTAGAGCCTACACTAGGGACTACACTAGGGACTATACTAGGGCCTACACTAGGGACTAAGGGCCTACACTAGGGACTAAGGGCCTACACTAGGGACTAAGGGCCTACACTAGGGACTATACTAGGGACTACACTAGGGACTACACTAGGGACTATACTAGGGACTAAGGGCCTACACTAGGGACTACACTAGGGACTACACTAGAGCCTACACTAGGGACTATACTAGGGACTACACTAGGGACTACACTAGGGACTACACTAGGGACTATACTAGGGACTATACTAGGGACTACACTAGGGACTACACTAGGGACTACACTAGGGACTAAGGGCCTACACTAGAGCCTACACTAGGGACTATACTAGGGCCTACACTAGGGACTACACTAGGGACTACACTAGGGACTATACTAGGGACTACACTAGGGACTACACTAGGGACTACACTAGGGACTACACTAGGGACTACACTAGGGACTAAGGGCCTACACTAGAGCCTACACTAGGGACTATACTAGGGACTACACTAGGGACTATACTAGGGACTACACTAGGGACTTTACTAAGGGCCTACACTAGGGACTAAGGGCCTACACTAGGGACTATACTAGAGCCTACACTAGGGACTACACTAGGGACTATACTAGGGCCTACACTAGGGACTAAGGGCCTACACTAGGGACTAAGGGCCTACACTAGGGACTACACTAGGGACTATACTAGGGACTACACTAGGGACTACACTAGGGAATATACTAGGGACTACACTAGGGACTATACTAGGGCCTACACTAGGGACTTTACTAAGGGACTACACTAGGGACTATACTAGGGCCTACACTAGGGACTTTACTAAGGGACTACACTAGGGACTACACTAGGGACTACACTAGGGACTTTACTAAGGGACTACACTAGGGACTATACTAGGGCCTACACTAGGGACTACACTAGAGCCTACACTAGGGACTTTACTAAGGGACTACACTAGGGACTATACTAGGGCCTACACTAGGGACTTTACTAAGGGACTACACTAGGGACTATACTAGGGCCTACACTAGGGACTTTACTAAGGGCCTACACTAGGGACGCCACGGTGAGGAAATTTCTCCACCGGTTAATTAACTCATGACAACACCGGTGTTACCGGAGACACTGGATATTTTACACTTACACTTGTAAAATGTGCTCTTCGATTACTCTATACTTTGATCTTCAACGTTATGCAGCTACATTGATCCGCTGTCTGTCCGTCTACGTTTGATTTAATTACCTTTCAATGAGTAAGATTTGAAAATAAACCAGCGGTAATACCTTCCGTCAATTTTCTATCCATTCGGGCACCCAAGTGGCGACCCATGTAACGTGCTGCATCGCGAAGCGGCCGACCCGGGTTCAATTCCCGGACCCGGCGTCCTTTGCCGAATGTCTTCCCCCCGCTCTGTCTCCCGTTCTTCCTCTCTCTCTCTCTAACGGACTGCCCGGTAGTACAAAAAAATAAAAATCTACCAAAAACATCATTTAAAAAAGAAAATATATATTTCTATCCATTCATTGATGGATCAGTGTAGCTGCAGCCTTAGATTTTTAGATCTTCCTCTTACTTTGAACAAAACCAATGCTCACACCGTCCCTCTTTAGTGCATAGCGCAAACAACAATGTTGTTGGTCTGGACTGGTCTGTCTTGTTTAAAAGGCCAGGGACAGTCACTTTTATACACAAACACACACACACACACACACACACACACACACACACACACACACACACACACACACTGGAGCTGTCCCCGAAGCCTGTTTTTGGGATTTGAACTTCGCCAGGGTTTTTCCCGAATGGACGTTCGAACCATCGTTTTTAATCATGCAAAAAATGGGCTCCTAAATAATCTTTCTGGTTCAGTACTGTCGGGAAAATGTTGCGCAATTCAGAAATAGGTTGAAATGGAGATATTGGCAATGTTGAGTGCTTTGAAATGTTCTCTATATGTCAAGTAATTTGTCAAGTATAATATTATATACTTATTGTTATGTGTCTTGTAAGCCCATATGGGCTGGGCATACACCTGTATGTAAGACACAAAAATAAAAATAAACATCAATCAATCAACCTTATTTGCTAAACTTAATACGACTTGTAAATGTGTTAATTATTGTTAGATTTTCCTCGCTGTGTGAAAAAACTACAGTTGCGTCTGAGCACCAAAATCCATTCCCAGACAACGGGCCCAGTACTTTGTTGGAGGTGTGAAAATATGCAGAGAAACATTCATATCTTTGGAACTGTTTGTGTTCAATTGTATCTGAATCGGGAGATGATCTTCTCTCCATCACAATTGAAATTATATTTCTCCGTCGCACAAAAGCTGGCTGGCAGTCGCATTGAATAATCTACTCCAGTACTCGCTCAGAAAGTCTGTAAACTTGTGCATAACGGAGTATAGAGAGGTCCCCAATCATCGGGTCGCGGACCGGTACCTGGCCGTGGATCATTTGATACCGGGCCGCAAAGAAAGAATAAAGTTGTTTAAAAGGAAATTTATTTTATTCTCATTAGTCTTCCGGGTATTTTACTTTGAAAAATTGCCACTTCCGCCCTCGTCTCAGTCTTTTTCGTAAAATAAGTCTCCTGCCATAATGCTCCCCTTCGCGTAATTCACTCACAGCTCGTGCTGTGGTTGTGGCAGAGACATGATTATAATCAGGTTTTTATGCACCTGAGTCTCCCGAACACATAGAGATAGCGTACATACAGTAAATAAATCAAAAACTGAAACAAAGCGGAGATTTAAACCCATTAATTAAGATTTGAGTGCCAACGTAACGAACGCAGGTCCGAACCTTCGAACGTTTGGGCTCAGCCCTAACACACACACACACACACACACACGCACACACACACACACACACACACGCACACACACACACACACACCGCTAAACACATGCACAGTCTCAGATTCTCTTGAAGGATCATTAATATACAAACAATAACAGCGTGACAGGTTAACTCTCTCTGTCTCCGCTGCTCCGTGTGTTTCTGTCTCTTGGTGATCTAAGGTGCCTCTGTACAAAGACACCTTAAATCACGGCTGACCCAGTTCTGCTTCAGCTGAGGATGACATAAGGAGGCTACTGCTGTAATACAGAGCAACCTGGTGACAGGTGGGACCGCATTCCTCCCTTTATAGACCTGATTAACCCTTTCACTACCACACTACAGAAGGTTAACCTTTCACTACCACACTACAGACGGTTGTGTGGTAGTGAAAGGGTTAACCTTCTGTAGTGTGGTTGTGAAAGGGTTAACCTGGCTTCTGTATTGTCGCAGTGAAAGGGTTAACCCTTTGTCGTGTGGCAGTGAAAAGGGTTAACCTTCTGTATTGTCGCAGTGAAATGGTTAACCCTTTTGGTAGTGTGGTAGTGAAAGGGTTAACCCTTTGGTAGTGTGGTAGTGAAAGGGTTAAGCCATCCTCATACTCACTGCGGGGCTGCCTCACTAGCAATGCAAGCATGCGCATGACATTAACACATGCACGCACGGACACACACACGCGCGCGCGCGCACACGCACACACCTAGAGTTGCACTGTATTGCAATACAAAGGTATGGGTAGCACAATGCTAAAATGCTACTGCACATAGTCCTTTTACACATCTGTAGATACTATCTATATCTGTACATATCCTACTCTTACTAGTTACGCTGCTGGCCAGTATGAATTACTATACCATACTGTCTTTACATCTGTATCACTCACTGTAGATATTACACTACAACTCTGTACATACATCTGATTAGCACTATACTCAGTAGTCATTTGTATATTTTGTACCCAGTTTAATCACTTGTACATTGTATATTGCACTTTACTGCTAGATTTGCACTCTGGTTGGATGCCAAACGTATTTTCATTGTACTGTACTTGTGCTGTATAATGACAATACATTTGAATCTAATCTAAAATCATAACAGAATATAATTGAAAGACAGTCAGAAAGAACTGGTAAAAAAAGAAGAAACTGCTTCTTGTGGTTAACCTGCTTTCATACCAGCTTCAATCATCAAATACTAATCAAAAGTGCTCTTTGGTTTTGTGATCAACCTGATGATTAACACTTGATGACTGAAGCCGGAACAGAAGCAGGTTGATGTTCGCCGGATTATTCAACGGTGCTTTCAACCATTCTTTTTATTAATTTTTTTTTTTTACATTCTTGGGTCCTGAGGCATGATTTGAGAAACCCAGAAGCAGCTGGGTGAAGCATACATACTCCTACATTTACATTCAGCTGAATGCTTTGATCCAAAGCGACAGACTTACAGGTTCTGTACCATATAACAATAAAATTGACTTATTGACCAATAAAGTCTTGAGCAAGACCAAACCGACAAGTCACACAACTGATGACCACTGATGGGTTTTCAAGAGTCCCCTAGCAACAACCAGCTCTAAAGGAGCACTTCCCCCAAACGCTGCCAGCTGAAAAAGCTGTTTCCTGTGGACACGCCCACTAAGAGAGGACAGCCCTAGCTGGAAGTAAAAGGCACTGAGGGGGACGCAAGACCCTTGACTCCCAGGGTTAGGGGTTAAATTCCCACTGGGACCAAATATTTTTGTAATAAATAGATACAATATGGTGTAGTGTTAAAAAAGTCTTTAAAGTGTCTAAATTGAATGTTAAAAGTGAGTGTGTGCAGTGCACTGTGCAATGAGTGTAGAATGGATGGGTTAGTGTTGCGTAGAGTCACTGAGCATCCTGATGACCTGGGGATTGAAGCTCCTTTTGAGTCTCTCTGTGCTGGCCATGAGACTCCGGTAGCGCTTGCCGTGCAAAGAGGCAGTTGTTTGGGTGGCTAGATTATTTGACTATTCCCTTATCCTTGACCCTGCAACGCCTGGTGTAAATGTCCTGGAGAGTGGGAAGCCCACCTTGAGCCACTCTCTGCAGTCTGCTGCGGTCGTGTGCAGTGCTATTCCCAAACCAGGAGGTGATGTTACCAGTCAGGATGCTCTCTATTGTGCCTGAGTAGAAGTTCTTTAAGATCTTCTGACTCACTTTGAACTTCCTTAGACAGCTAAAGTCCAATGCACACAGCGGGCGACCGACGTAAAGGTTGCGGGAGGCCCAGATGTACCCACGGTAGAAAGCTTGCGTGTATCCCATAATAGGTTAATTTAATACAGCGTTTTTAAAATCACGCGAAACGTTCCGGGTCGCGTGCCGACCTTTTCCCCTCGTTTTCGATGATGGAAGTGATTTAGTAAAAGCTTCGGCATGCCGAGAGGCGCCCGTGGATAAAATTTTGCGTGGATCGGGGCAATATTCGGCCCGTGGGAGCCGTGGGAAAATCAGCGAGTTTTTCCCACGCTGTCGGCTGTCACAGGCGAGTGCCCCAACTTTCCCCAAAGCAATTCCACATAATAACGTCAGCATCAAACATATACAGAACACATTATATAGCTTACATACATACTAAAAATAATGCCAACATTAAACCGGTCCGTCCGTGGCCGTCAGATATACTCATTGGTTGCACGTATAATGTAGGATAGACTGGTCTATTGAGAGAGATAGAACAGTCTATCGAGAGAGATAGAGATAGACCGGTCTGCGTGAATATTAAAGGCAACCAACTTGTGTTCAGCTTTTCTCTGATTGGCCGCGACCCCCCGCCCCCTTTTGCCGCGACGGCAAGCGGCAGCCGTCCCAAATGAAATCCATCAGTGGAGCAAGCGGCAGCAGTGGAGGACGCAGGCTGCTGACTGATTATGAAATGAACAATGTTATTTCGCGGAGCATAATGTATAATGTTATTTCGCGAGGCTGCTGACTGAACTAGAAAGCGTAACGTTATTAAACCAACTACCAGATTCACTCGTCACTGTACATCACTTCTGAAGTATAAACAAACTATACTGCTGTGACGATTTTGAATATCTTAACATGTATTTACGCCCATACAATTTTTTAGATGAATGATTGTGGATATAATATAGAAAACACATCATTATGATATTGTCAGATGGCGCAAAATACAATGGTGAGTGAGAAATGTATCTCCAGTGATAAAACCCAGTGCTCTATGATACACAGCGTGGATGGGCTTTCAGAGGGAGAGGCATGCATGTACATAATTTCACCATAATCAAATACAGACATAATTGTGGATTATTGTACAATGGTCTTCTTAGGATGTTCCACATGGCCCATGGGTGTAAAAGGAGAGCTTATTATTTAACCAAATCCCTAAATATTTATATAACTATTTAAATTTTAGAACCCCGAAGTATATTATGAATACTAATATTAGGAGTATAGCGCACAGCAGGTAATGTAGTTAATCAATGAAACATGTAACCTACACCTACTGTACCTTACTGTACCTCTGCTTGGGCCTACAGCACAGCAGGTAATGGCGTTAATCAATGAAACATGTAACCTACACCTACTGTACCTTCGCGTACCTCTGCTTGGGCCTACAGCACAGCAGGTAATGGGCGTTAATCAATGAAACATGTAACTAACGCCATTACCTGCTGTGCTGTAGGCGCAAGCAGAGGTACGCGAAGGTACAGTAGGTATAGGTTACATGTTTCATGCGGCGGCGGTGTGGGCGAATTGCTCTGTGCTGGCACGCAAGCTTGCACGTTGGCGGCAGGGTCCATCGCGAAATAGTTAGTTAGTTAGTTAGTTATGGCGTTAAGTGATGCGGCGATAGCGATATGGCATTAACGAACAACAACGGGCATTAACCAACAACGCAAACACAAGGACCTCTCGAGCACCTCTCAAGAGCACCTGGGGAGCCTCATGCGCATGCGCGGCCGCGGTCACTGTCTGCTGCGTCTCTCTTGCCGCGAAGGGCGTGTGCTAGGGCGGTCACATGGCCGTGTGGCCAATCAGAGAAACGCTGAACGAAAAGCTGAACACAAGTTGGTTGCCTTTAATATTCACGCGTCCCAAATGAAATCCATCAGTGGAGCAAGCGGCAGCAGTGGAGGACGCAGGCTGCTGACTGATTATGAAATGAACAAGAAAAGCTGAACACAAGTTGGTTGCCTTTAATATTCACGCGACCGGCGTATCAAGAGGGAGATAGACCGATCTATATATTATATATATATATATATATATATATATATATATAGAGAGAGCACAATTGACTGCCTTAAATTAGCACACACATCCCATCTCCAACGTTATTTATTTAAATTGTTCCTGTAATTAATAATTAACATAAATAGCATGGTAATAATACGTAGGTTATTGATAAATGAATGTATTGATCAATTAATTTATATGAAATGATACACCAGTAGAAGTCATGTTAATTTCCTCATTGTCCTTGCTGTGTCACCTGCCGTCGCCTCAAAAAATAGGATCGAGGCGATTTTTAGTGAGGCGACAGAAATTGCTGCGCGATTGTCCCTTCAAAATCTCCTGCCGTGTGGGTTGTCTCATTCATAACAATGGACGCAATACAATTCTGTCAGTCGCCTCGCAAAAAAAGTCAGTTGCCAACGAGAAATCTCGTTGTTCGCCGCCATGCGTTGAGTGCCAACGACGAGAAATCTCGTTATTTAATCGTTATTGCTTTTATTAGCGATATCCATTAATTTGTCATCAATCCAGCCTCGTGTTATCATTGGGACTGGCTCTGACCTCGAAAAGGGCAAATACCGCCCCCTATCGTCTCCCGGATGGTAATGCACCCATTGGATTGGACTCAATGGAAATGCATGGGGGGGAAAAAACCCGGATTCCACATTTTGCTTCTCAGGCATGTAACCCGAGACGATTGCATCTTCTATAACCATGTACCTGTACCTCCCCTCCCCTCCCCCCTCCCCCATGCAGCTATGATGCCTGAATTTCCCCAAAGGGATCAATAAAGGAATATCTTATCTTATATCCACTGTGAATGGGTCTATTATTGAGAGAAATAAAGAATATACATATCTTGGCATCTGGCTTGATGAGGAAGACCACCTGCATTTCATTGTATACGTGTATGCCGTGACAAATAAAACTCTTGACTTGACTTGAATTTACATGTAATTGCCATGTAGATAACCTTGCAAGTAAACTGCAACAAAAGGTTGGCCTTTTGTACAGAAACAAAACCAGTTTTCCTATGCTTAGCAGAAAGATTATGGAGACGTATTTATAGGGAGGTGTTAGTGGTTACGTCATTGCTGTTTCCCGCGTGGTCCACCCCTCTTGAAATCGCCATGTATTTCCAATGGACCCATTTCTAAATCGTCTTGTTTAAAATAAATAAAGCATGAACATTGGCATGGTGTACCTTTCTGTGTGTATTCATCCAGAATCTATAGCTCAACATGAAAAGCTTCGCAATTAATCGTAAAGGTAGAAAAATAACGTTTATGTTTTCGTTCACTGAGGAACTACACTTCTCTCTGGTGCTGCTGACGGCGACAGCACTGAACGACAGGCGTTCTACTGGTAAGTGTAGTTCTTTTTTAACAACAAATTAAAAACCTTATAACTACCTTTCTTTCAACCCAAAATGCTTAAACAATAATGTGATAGAAGGGAACTCATTTTGTGTAAAAATGGAAAGCTTGCCAATGTTCATGAGGCAGAATTGTTACAATAGTCGATAATCCATTTTCCTAATGATGAATCCCTATACGGGGGGACCGCACGGGAAACTAAAGTGATGTCAGACTACACCTCCCTATAGACATGCTGCTGCTTCCTCTCTAAGGTCTTGCCCTCACGCTTACACTTAAGGTTCCCAGAGTTTGCACTGAATTGGGAAAATTCAGACAAACGTCTTTCTCTGGTCTGCATCCCCTTAACAATTGTATGTATTGAGCCGTACTGTATTGTACCCATTCTGCAATCTGTTAAATAAAGTTTTCATTCATGCATGCATTGATTCATTCATTCATTCATGACAATATCCCCTCCAAATTCCTCAGAGACTCAGCAGCCGCCATCACCCCAGTCATCACACACATAATAAACCTCTCCATAAAACAGGGACACGTCCCCAAGGACTTCAAAATTGCGAGAGTGACCCCTCCCGCACAAGAAAGGCAGTAAATTAGACCCAGACAACTACCGCCCTGTTTCTATTCTTACCTCCATTTAGAAAGTCATGGAAAAAATAGTCTATGAACAGGTCGAAAAGTACCTTGCGGAAAAAAATCGAATCTACGAATTCCAATCTGGCTTCAGAACATCCCCCTCCATTGACACATGCCTTCTCTATTTGAACGACCACATCAAACAAGAGGTGGACGCGGACAAATACTGCGGCATGGTCATGCTGGACCTACAAAAGGCCTTCAACACTGTCAATCACCCCATTCTGACTGACAAGCTAAAAGCAATTAGTTTAAACTTTTGATAGATTATCAGTGAGCTGGATGAAATCCTACCTGGAGGGGAGAGAACAGATGGTAGAGGTAAACGCCACGGTACTCTAGCCCCCCCCCTCCCAGTGAGCTGTGGTGTTCCACAAGGAAGCATACTAGGACCGTTACTGTTCCTAATTTATGCAAATGCCATGTCGTCAGCTTGTGACTGCAACTTGTTCCTGTTCGCGGACGACTCAGCCCTGCTGGTCTCTGACAAGAACAAGTTACAGGTTGAAAAAAACGTCAGCTCAGAACTCTTGGAACTATTGGAGAAATGTATTCCAATAACACACTTGCCCAGGGCTTCTGGGTGGGTTCCAAACCAATACCCTTGACTTTCACTGAAGGTTGTCAATTCTCTTTAAGGTCATCAATTCTCCCTTACCATGCTAAACCCACCACACTGGTTCCTGATCGCAACTAAGCCATGGAAATCCTAACTCCATACGACTGTGTTGTATCAGGGTTCCAAACCCCTCCAGCCAGGATCATGGTTTCCCTGTGTGTTTCGTCCTGGAGTGCGAGTATATACAGGTACAGAGATGCTTGATTGTTGACAATAAGGGCAATGATGAAGAGGTATCACTTGGCGTCACTGTATCCATATACTACCGGCACGCAAAATCTTGCTATATTGCTATATAGATGATTTCCCCCACCCCTCGTCAGGACATAGTGGAGAGATGGGGCGAGGAGGTGACAGGGGACGTTTTTTTTAATTTTTTGTATTATCTTTTCCCCCCTCCTTTTTCCGATTTTGATGATTTAGTCGTTATGCCAATTCCCAACCCCCTTCCTGGTTGTTGCGCACTCCCCCCTACTGTTGGTCCGGGAGGCCGGAGACTGTCACATGCTTTCCTCCGACGCATGTGCAGCCAGCCGGCAGCCAGCCTGGCAGCGCATTCTCACCGGGAGAGTGTAACGTGTGGAAGGTCACACTACCTCCCTCCAGATCCTACCCTAGGGGTCGCTGTCCACAACGCCCAGGACCCACCCATCAGCTTTCCCACCCCTAACACTGCCAATTGTGTTAGTATGAACGACCAGCCAAGCTGATAGCAACGCCGAGAGCTGGATTCGAACCCAGCGTCTCCAGCGTTGATGGCGAGCACCTTGCCCACTACACCACCTAGCCGCCAGGGGAAGGTTAAAGAGGGAGAGGGACAGCTGTGAGCCTGTCTGGAGAAACACCCTCTTTACATTTAGTCATTTAGCTGACGCTTTTATCCAAAGCAACTTACAAGTTTTGTACGACAAGTCAGCAGGAAGGGTACAACTCTATCAGCTGAGTAACAATGTTCATCAAAGTGTTGAGTGCTACAGTGTAGGTTAGTATATTAGGACAAGTGCATAACAGTAAGGTTATTATTATATATTTTTTTATTTTAGATATTGATTGAAGAAGTGTCTTTAGTCGACGGCGAAAGATTGGACCGGTTTCGGCTCCCGGAGATCGGATAGTAGGTCAGAGGCGGCCAGAAGATGCAGAGCGTAGGGGTCTTGAGGGTGTGTAGTTAGAGACTGGAGGTAAGTGGGAGCCGTTCCCTTCGCCGCACGATATGCCAGGTCGAGGGCCTTGAAGCGGATTCGTGCGGCAATGGGGAACCAGTGCAGGTCCCTCAGAAGTGGGGTGACACGGGCTGACTTCGGTAGGTTTGAGATCAGGCAGGCAGCTGCGTTCTTTACCGCTACACTCATCTCGTCACTCAGTCCCTTCATCTAGCCTGGCCGCACTGCAACGTCCCCAGGAAGAGCTCCAAAAAGGGAGGCTCTATTTGGCTCCAGGGGGGGGGGGGGGGGGGGGGAGTTGGATGGAAAATCTAGTCCTTTGCCAACGACATCGTCAATAATCCCTGATACTGTGCAGTATTTCCCCCCAGAAATGCTCTGTGTTTGACACGGCGGAATGGCCCGTGAAACAGGATTCTAGACTGGGACACTAAACACTCTCCATTGAAACAAATAGGCCAAATTAAATCACGAATAGGGCAAATGCATGGATTATTTAGATTAGATTCAAATGTATTGTCATCATACGGCACAGGTACAGTACAACGAAAAGAAGTTTGGCATCCAACCAGAGTGCAAATGTAGCAGTAGGAGATAGGAAATACAAGTGTATTTTTTAGTTGGTTGTAAATGTCTTGCTCACAGACCTGACCAGACTAATATTACAATAAGTAGGTGTGCTTGGTGTGTGAGTTTGAGCTAATATGAGAGAAATCGTAAGTACATAGGAAATTGTATGACGTGATCTGCGGCCCAGTACAGTAGAACAGCGTAGCGGCTGGGGTTAGGACCAGGCCTAAAAGAAAAAATGGTTTGTTTCCGGTTGCCGACCGACCCTGCCGATTTAGGTGCGACCCAATTTATTTTATGAGTTAAAAAAAAATATTAAACAATGTTTCATAAAAATCTTAGTCAACCCTTTAGTATTATGGATATTAAACATGCTGGCAGAGTACATGCATCCATGTTGTTGTGAACATTTTTATTAAATAAAGAAATTCCCTATCCATCCGTAGGGAAAGAATAAAATAAAATTAATTCCCTACCTACCCATGGCCTTAACTGACAACCAACAGGAAACAAACTATATATATTTTTTATGCCCCAGAGCCTTCAGCCATTATATACCAAGAACACTGTATAAAACATGCTTCTAGACACATAGCTAATTCTTCACGTGGCCCATTTGCTCTGAACAAGGTAAATCTGCATTTTGCTATGAAAATGGAATGAACTCCAACAGTCCCTAAAGGTTGAGATTCTCCCCTCTGTTGCAGAGTTTAAAACATTGATCTCCAACCTTTGTCAATGAAGTTATACGTGTTTTAATTGATTTGTTATCCTTACTGTCTTATTGTTATGATTTGATATGCTGTGTGATTTTATATGCCTTTTTCTTTGCTTAACTCTTGCTTAACACTCCGTAGTAATTGCCCAGCTGAGTTTTAAGTGGTGTGGTGGCTCCTCAAAGCAGGGCAGCTCATATTGACCATCCAGGAACAACAACATGCAGCCTAGACAATGCTTTCTACTGTCCTGTCAGGCCTTGAGTACTGTAAATGGGACATGCGAGCATTGTGAGAATTGGCGGAGTGAGAGAGCATTGGCTTAGACCGTCTGGAGCAGAGTTTATGGTCAGACACTGAGGGAGCAGATTAAGGCAGCACTAACGACCGAGGAACACTTTGTGCCACTGGAAATAAGGATGTGGACATCACAGAAGAACATCCTGGATTTAGGCTCATCCACTTAAAACTCTCTACGCTACTCGCAATCATTACATAAACACGTACACGCACAGAAGTACAGTACATCTTGGAGATTTAGGCTAGGCCACTTAAAACTCGACACTACTTAGAAGCATTACATATACATGGAACCACGCGCACGAAAACTAAAAGCCCAGTCCATTCGCGTAATTAGTGCGAAACATGCTTAGCCGTCTCTAATGGAAAGCTATTCTTGTGTCTTAACAGCAATATTGACTTGACAATATTGATACGACACTAATGATAGATACAACACTCATCACTGTGTCGTTAATGAGAAGGTTGGTTGGTCCTCGCTGATGGAGAGGCGCAACAAACACTGGTATTTGTTCATTTTAAGGGACTTATTCTTAAAGCCCTTAAAGCTTGAGATTATCCCCTCTGTTGCAGAGTTTAAAACCTTGATCTCCAACCTTTGTCAGTCAAGTTGTACGTGTTTTAATTGATTTGTTATCCTTACTTGTCTTATTGTTGTGATTTTATATGCCTTTTTTTTTAATGTACACTCAACGTGACATAAATGATGGTAACCTCAGTTGCCTTTCAAGTTTAAATAAAGGTTTGAAATTAAATGAAACTCCTCTATATTCACTCATCATTCACAGGCCAACACAGCAAAACACTGGCACCACACTGCAAGAGGAAATGTCAAAATAAAAATAAAGAAATCCAGTTCTATTCAGCTCTGCTCGCTGGCCCTCCGGCCTGCACCACCGAGCCTCCTCAAGTCACACAGAACGCAGCGGCTCATTTCCTCTCCCATCTATCAGCCCACGTCACCCCACTTGTGATCCTGGGGTCCCTATAGGGAGGTGTAGTGGTTACGTCATTGCTGTTTCCCGCGCGGTCCACCCCTCTTGAAATCGCAATGTATTTCCAATGGACCCATTTCTAAATCGTCTTGTTTAAAACAAATAAAGCATGAACATTGGCATGGTGTACCTTTCTGTGTGTATTCATCCACAATCTATAGCTCAACATGAAAAGATTCGCAATTAATCGTAAAGGTAGAAAAATAACGTTTATGTTTTCGTTCACTGAGGAACTACACTTCTCTCTGGTGCTGCTGACGGCGACAGCACTGAACGACAGGCGTTCTACTGGTAAGTGTAGTTCTTTTTTAACGACAAATTAAAAACCTTATAACTACCTTTATTTCAACCCAAAATGCTTAAACAATAATGTGATAGAAGGGAACTCATTTTGTGCAAAAATGGAAAGCTTGCCAATGTTCATGAGGCAGAATTGTTACAATAGTCGATAATCCATTTTCCTAATGATGAATCCCTCTACGGGTGGACCGCACGGGAAACTAAAGTGATGTCAGACTACACCTCCCTATAGACATGCTGCTGCTTCCACTCTAAGGTCTTGCCCTCACGCTTACGCTGAACGGAGAGTTTGCACTGAATTAGGAAAACCCGGCTTCTGCGCCCCTGACACATGGAATGTTTTGTAATGCACTTTAAAACTCAATACTTTAATATTCATTGGTCAGTTGAAATCTATCATAGTCAACCATTTCACCTCAGTCTGTAGTTGTTTAATTCATTTAAATTGTTTAATTAATTGACTTTTCTGTCTCTATATTGTTTTTGTATGTGCCGTACCTCTTGATGTCATTGTAAATGTTAACTAGAAGACTGACAGTTTGAATCGTTCGACCATCAGGCCAGCAAGGGTTGTGCAACAGCCAATGTGCCCTCTAGCAAGACAGTGGCCAACAATAGTAGGCTGTGATTTTCATGGGCGTCTCCCAGGTGGTAGTATGTGTGTTTTGAACCCTCCTTCCCTCAGGGACTAGTACCCCCCCCCCCCTCCCCCCCTTCCCCCAGGCTGCTTACTGGAAGAACCTGGTTGAAAGAGGGTCACAGAGGCGTGGCGTTTTGCGCAACGGCTCTGTGTAATGAGGGGTTCACATAGAGGATGACATCTTTTCGGGATTCCCGCGGGTCCTGCGGGTATCTGTATGTTGTGTACTGTATGTCATAAATGTCATGTCATTATGAATTGAAAATGGGGGACCCTGATGTAAACAGGATGAAAGTCTTTCTCTGGTCTGCATCCCCTTAACAACTGTGTGTAATGTATTGAGCCGTACTGTATTGTACCCATTCTGCAATCTGTTAATAAAGTTTTCAATCAATCAATCAATCAATCAATCAATCAATCAATCAATCAATCAATCACACACACACACACACACACACACACACACACACACACACACACACACACACACACACACACACACACACACACACACACACACACACACACACACACACACACACACACACACACACACACACACACACACACACACACACACACACACACACACACACACACACACACACACACACACACACACACACACACTTCTTTCCAATTCCTGCACGCCTGGCCACTTCCTGTCCCCACCTTGACACTGCATCCTGGGGCCAGTTGACCCAGTTGTGTGTTGATTACTAAAAGTCCAGTTGTCTCTTAAGTATTTCCTGAGACGGAATTCACAGCACACTAAATAACAAGGAGACACACGTGAACTTTGGCAATTACTCAACAACCAACTAGGCTGCAGCAAAAAACTAAAAACCAGATTTACAAACATAAAACATAAAGACAGAAAACATTCTCATCACAGACAAGCTGGATGTGGCCAAATACTAGAGATGTTCCGATACCATTTTTTCCTTTCCGATCCGATTCCGATACCTAAGCTTTGGGTATCGGCCGATACCGATACTTATCCGATACCAGTGCATACAAAAAAAAAAAAAAAAAAAAACGATATTATATAAATTTTTTATAAATATAATTTTTTTTTTTTTTAACAAATACTGTTTTATATATACTGTTTTTTAGTAATAACTAGAAAGTAATGGTATTTATTCAACAACAGGTGATTGTATAGATTTGTATTAGTATCATTAATCAATGAGTATGGGGCTTCAGCACTGCAGATATACCCTACTCCAATGATCCACACGGACATTATACGTTGCTGCACTCGCTACCCACTGGCTCTGCAGATATGCCCTACTCAGTCTGTCTACAAGGCTCCGTTTCAGTAGCAGTCGGATCTGTTGTGATTTTTGCACAATAAATATTCAACATTCTCTTTTGAGACTCCGCCTCAGACTCTTATCATTTGGCACTAAAAGCTAAACATTGTCACCGATATGGCTGTCCGCAACATGTCATTAATTGTGTACGCGAGGTGGTCTCAATGACGACGTCAACGTGAGCTAAGTTAGCATAGCATGAGCTGCCGGTATATGAAAAGACTGTAACGTTACTGGTGACATTGTGATTTAACGAATACTCCTTTGCCAACTTGCTGTACTTTGCTTGCAGGTCTGCAGCCATTATTGCTGGATTATATGAATAGCCCCAACTTTAGCCAAGGTAATGTTAAAGCTAGCTTTCGGTTAGCTGTTCAATGCTAATAACACCAGCCACCAAGCGAACCCATGAGCTCCCCGTCAACACCGCTCTGTCGGGACGATGACATTTAAGAAAGTATCTGCTGTTAAAATGACAAATGGCATTGACACTTTAATCGATTAAGCACCCGTTTGTTTTATAATGCTTACTCAACAGACCACAGTGTTGTTGATAAATTACGTCATATGGTATCGGAGCGCAGCATTAGAGGGTACTCGCCGATACCGATACCAGCATTTTAGCCAGTATCGGCGGCTTTTCCGATACTGGTATCGGTATCGGAACAACTCTACCAAATACCTAAACATATTCCTTACAAACATAGCCACAACACTATAATAAACTACCCTCCCACTCAGGGCATTTTGGGGTGGAACACATCATAGCCTACTACAAAAATCTAGGGGTCCGCAAAGACGACTTCAAACTGGAAATGGTAACAACAGATGAGGTACTCAAAAAAACTGAGCGCCCTCCAACCTAACAAGGCCACTGGCCATGACAATATCCCCTCCAAATTCCTCAGAGACTCATCAGCCGCCATCACCCCAGTCATCACACACATAATAAACCTCTCCATAAAACAGGGACACGTCCCCAAGGACTTCAAAATTGCGAGAGTGACCCCTCCCGCACAAAAAAGGCAGTAAATTAGACCCAGGCAACTACCGCCCTGTTTCTATTCTTACCTCCATCTCGAAAGTCATGGAAAATGTTTTCTATGAACAGGTTGAAAAGTACCTTGCAAAAAATCTAATCTACGAATTCCAATCTGGCTTCAGAACATCCCCCTCCATTGACACATGCCTTCTCTATTTGAACGACCACATCAAACAAGAGGTGGACGCGGGCAAATACTGCGGCATGGTCATGCTGGACCTACAAAAGGCCTTCAACACTGTCAATCACCCCATTCTGACTGACAAGCTAAAAGCAATTGGTTTGATAGATTATCAGTGAGCTGGATGCAATCCTACCTGGAGGGGAGAGAACAGATGGTAGAGGTAAACGGTACTCTATCCTCCCCCTCCCAGTGAGCTGTGGTGTTCCACAAGGAAGCATATTAGGACCGTTACTGTTACTAATTTATGCAAATGACATGTCGTCAGCTTGTCACTGCAACTTGTTCCTGTTCGTGGACGACTCAGCCCTGCTGGTCTCTGACAAGAACAAGTTACAGGTTGAAAAAACCCTCAGCTCAGAACTCTTGGAACTATTGGAATGTATTCCAATAACACACTTGCCTAGGGCTTCTGGGTGGGTTCCAAACCAATACCCTTCTAAATTGTCTTGTTTAAAACAAATAAAGCATGGTGTACCTTTCTGTGTGTATTCATCCACAATCTATAGCTCAACGTGAAACAATTCGCAATTAATCGTAAAGGTAGCAAAATAACAACGTTTATGTTTTCGTTCACTGAGGATGACGTGTATTAGGCGACAGCACTGAATGACAGGCGTTCTACTGGTAAGTGTAGTTCTTTTTTAACGACAAATTAAACAACCTTATAACTAACTTTATTTCAACCAAAAATGCTTAAACAATAATGTTAGTGATATAAGGGAACATATTTTGTGCAAAATGGAAAGCTTGCCAATGTTCATGAGGCAGAATTATTACAATAGCCGATAATACATTTTCCCAATGATAAATCCCTATACGAGTGGACCGCGCAGGAAACTAAAGTGACGTCAGACTACACCTCCCTATAGACCTGTTGCTGTATACAAACATACCGTGTTCGAGCCAATCAGCAATACCAAATGAGTCATGTGACTAAGTTGCCCACTACCTGCGCGAGCTGCTGCACTAAAATAATCTGACAGGGCTCTATGGAGAAACCAGGACACTCCCCTGACTAAAAGTTGTTTCAAACGAAAACGTCTGGATGTCATTTTGCCAAATCAGCATGGCTGTGAGTGTGAGTCTTTCACCTTTTACATAATCTAGCTTTGGCATGGATTGATTGTTTAGATCGCTAGCATGGCTAACAAATGCAAATATATTGTAGTCTGCCCGTTGTTCTGACCAGGATTACGTTCCTTTCTGCTCCAATGATGCGCGCGCACACTGGGTCTGACGTATACAGCAAACAGGTTTATAACTTGTGGTCCCTGTGATCATAAATCACAAAAGCTAAAGCTGAAAGGATAGTGGGTTCGAGTGCCTGTGATCATGAATCACAAAAGCTAAAGTTAAAAGGATGTGTATCAATGATAATCAAACCGTAAACAAAGAGGCCTATTAACTCATTGGTGGCCAATACCGAGTAAACTCGTGTTTCGGCGCCAACGCTTGAGCACCAATAACGAGTAAACTTGTTTTTGGATCCTTTGATCGTTTTCCTTTGATCCCTGTTCTAAACGGTCATCCGGATCACTCTAGGTGTCTGTGGCTCATTTGCCTACGTTGGAATTGCAATGCCGATCGAATCTCACCAGGTGGCAGTATCGCCTACATTTTTAACTCTGATAGTCCAGTTCAGACATTGTCTCTCTACTGATCTCTTTCTGTCAAGACTCGCTCTGAGCGGAAGGAGCTCTTGCAGAGCAATCGCTAGGAGATCTGCTCGCCTCAAAACCTATAGTTTCACGCAAACACAAGTAATTACATATAAACGAGTAATCGTGATCGCAGATGGGATCATTGGAATTATTCTTTTTGGAGTACCTTCTGGCTAAGGTAAGGTATATTCTGTCTATTTTACCGAACCTGAAACATGTTTCTGTAACGATCACAGTCTTATTTTAACGATCGCATTTTCGGGGTAAGACTACTTTCTTCTTGATTTCTGAAGCCCATGGGGCCAATTCGTTGTGATTTCGGGCTATACAAATACATTTGATTTGATTCCTTTAAGATGTAATGGCATCGAAATATTTGCCAATACACCAGAAATAAAGGCCTTAACTGTTTGTGTGCTCCAGTGAATCTTCCCCGGTCTAAAGAATTGGCTAATGTTTAGAATGATCAAACAGCAGTCTATCGACTACTGCAACGCACTGCTTGCTGGCCTTCCGACCACTGCCACCAAGCCTCTTCAACTCATTCAGAACACAGCGGCCCGCCTGATCTCAAACCTACCGAAGTCAGCCCATGTCACCCCACTTCAAAGGGACCTGCACTGGCTCCCCATTGCCGCACGAATCCGCTTCAAGGCCCTTGACCTGGCATATTGTGCAGCGAAGGGAATGGCTCCCACCTACCTCCGGTCAATGGTCTCTAACTAACTACACACCCTCAAGACCCCTACGCTCTGCATCTTCTGGCCGCCTCAGACCTACTCCTATCCGAGCTCCTGCAGGGTCATCAAAGAGAAGTCGCTTATTCTTGGTCCTTGCCCCACAATGGTGGAACGAACTTCCCACCACAGTTAGGACAGTCGAAACCCATCCAATCTTTCGCCGTCGACTAAAGACACACTTCTTCAATCATTATCTGAATTTTTTTATTTTCTTTTTCTTTTATACAAATAAAAAAAACTCTAACCCTAACTAACTTTACTGTCATGCACTTGTCCTAATATACTAACCTACACTGTAGCACTCAACACTTTGATGAACATTGTTACTCAGCTGATAAGAGTTGTACCCTTCCTGCTGTCTTTTTGTACAAAACTTGTAAGTCGCTTTGGATAAAAGCGTCAGCTAAATGACTAAATGTAAAAATGTAATGTATCCCAGATAGGAGTGGTTTTAGAGCTGCAACCTGCACTAAAGCCAAAGCACGAATGGGATGTGGAGCCAAAACCCAAATGACTCCACTGCAGCCAAAAACAGAGCACAACAATCAACATAATTTGTCCCACTTCTATGAACCGAGAAGCCCTTTAGCCTACATCCCTCTGTTTGTCTTCCAACCCGCCACTCTCCTTTCGTTGACCTCAGACTCAGACTATTTGCTCGACCAACAGGTCCACGGAGGACGCCATAGCCCATGTGCTGCACACAGCAGCATCACACCTGGACAAGAGGCAGGGGAACTATGTGAGAATGCTATTCATCGACTACAGCTCAGCATTCAATACCATAGTCCCCTCCAAACTCATAGCCAAGCTCAGGGACCTGGGCTTGAACTATGACCTATGCCAGTGGGTCTTGGACTTCCTGACGGGCAGACCCCAGGTGGTGAGAGCAGGCAACTGCACCTCCTCATCCATCACCCTCAACATAGGGGCCCCACAGGGCTGTGTTCTGAGTCCCCTTCTCTACTCCCTGTACACACATGACAGTGTGGCTCAGCGGAACAACAACACAATCATCAAATTTGCTGACGACACAGTAGTGGTGGGCCTGATCTCTGCAAACGACGAGAGGGCCTACCTGGAAGAGGTCAAGGTCCTGGCGGGATGGTGCCAGGAGAACAGACTCTCCCTGAACGTCAGCAAAACAAAGAAGATGATTGTGGACTTTAGGAGGTCGGGGGTCAGGGACTACAGCCCCCTCAGCATCGATGGGGCACCGGTTGAGAGCGTGAACAGTTTTAAGTACCTCTGAGTCCACATTTCGAGGACTTGACATGGACCACACACATTGACAGTGTTGTGAAGAAGGCACGACAACGCCTCTACTTCCTCAGGCGCCTAAGGAAGTTCCAAGTCAGTCAGAAGATCCTTAAGAACTTCTACTCATGTACAATAGAGAGCATCCTGACTGGCAATATCACCTCCTGGTTTGGGAATAGCACCGCACAAGACCGTAGCAGACTACAGAGAGTGGCACGTTCAGCCGAACGCACAATTGGAGGGGGGCTTCCCACCCTCCAGAACATTTACAACAAGCGGTGCAGGGGTAAGGCTAAGAGAATCATCAAGGACTCCAGCCACCCAAACAACTGCCTCTTTGAACTGCTGCGGTCAGGCAAGCTATACCGGAGTCTCATGGCGAGCACAGAAAGACTCAGAAGAAGCTTCTATCCCCAGGCCATCAGGCTGCTCAACGAACAATAAACACTATGCAACAACCATCAAATGCACACAGCACACACATCCACACGCGCACACTCACTTTAAACAAACAACACACTGCAGCACCCACTCTCCACACTTTAGATCACCTAAACACACTTTATATTGATTGGTAAAGGATTTGCACTACAACTCGTACACCTTACTGTAAATTGTACCTAAATTGTACCTCATCCCATTTCTGCTTTGCACTATATAGTATTGTATATTAGTACATTGCATAGTATATTGTATATTGTATGGTAACTCAGTTACTTCTATTCTGCATCGAACATTGTACATATGTCTATACTGAACACTGTGACTTTTTTTTTATTTTTTTTACTTCTATTACATGCTATACTATTTTATTTCATACTTATCTTGTCTAGCACAGTCTCTGGAGCGTAACAGCAAGAAGCATTTTGTATAAAAGTATTCTGTACTTCTGTATGACAACTATTAAAGAAACTTGAACCACTTGGCCGCGTTCCCCTGCCGCCACTGAGGAGGGTCAAAGAGCACCGGCCCGGCCTGGCTCTTCCAGTCACGTCACAGGTACACCGGCTTGGCACTCTGTTCTTCCTCAGTGGAAAAAGGAAGAATTATAACGTGGCCTACCAAGCTGTGGTCTAACTGTGACCTGGGGAGTGGGTATTTCCAGGAACAGAGGCGCGGGTGTTCAGGAGTCTGAGGGCAAGAGAGGAGCAGAACTCACGGAGGACAGTTGTGTTTGCGTGCACATCAATCATAACCTACACCCTTTTTCCCTGGAAGTCCTACCAGCGTTGCCTGATAGCACCTACATGACGCTCAAATCTCCCTGGAGTCTCGTCATCGTGGGACGCACGTGGAGGCACATGTTCTTTCCTTTCCTTTTTCTCCTCATTCTGGAATGTTCGCCGAGTGTGCATTGCTGTTTTTCCGCCCCACTACACACTCACATGGAGCTGCCCCGTACAATCACAGACTACTGTTGGAGGGAGGGGGGGCATTAATATCTTGCTCAAGGGCACCTCGAAAGATGGTCATTGCAGAAGGGGAGTGAGTCACTCGTTCACTCTCCCCGACTAGATTCTCTTGACCGGTCGAGAGTTTGAAACCAGCTATCTTCATGTAAATGGTAAATGCAGCATTTACATAACAGCTTTTATCCAAAGCGCTTTACAATTTTGTTCCTCACATTCACCCATTCATGAATGACCCAGTCATTCACACATGCAAGGTGCCAACCTGCTCATCGGGAGATATTAACAACTTTCTCAAAATAAACAGTGACAAGATGGAACTTCTCATCATTGGCACCAAAACCACCCTCACCAGATCCGGACCCATCCCACTTACCATCAATGACTCCACCATCACCCCTCCCCCCTAGTCCGAAACCTTGGTGTCCTCCTCGACCCCACCCTCTCATTTGACCCCCACGTCCGCTCCACTGTAAAAACATCATACTTTCACCTCCGCAACATTGCTAAAATCCGTCACTGCCTCTCCCCCCCTGCTGCTGAATCCCTCATACACGCCTTCATCTCCTCCCGCCTGGACTATTGCAACTCCCTCCTCACTGGCATCACCTCCCGCTCCCTCCATAAACTGCAAATGGTCCAAGACTCAGCCGCCCACCTCCTCACTAACACCCGGTCCTGTGAACACATCACTCCTGTCCTCCACTCTCTCCACTGGCTCCCGATCAAACACTGCATAAACTTCAAAACACTACTCACCTTCAAAGCCCTCCACAGCCTGGCCCCCCCCTACCTGACTGATCTCCTTCTTCCCTACCGCCCCACCCGTTCCCTCCGGTCCTCCTCCACTGCCTCCCTCACTGTCCCGACATCCAAACTCAAAAACATTGGTGATCGGGCCTTCTCTCGCACTACACCAGACTCTGGAACTCCCTTCCTCAGTCCATCAGAGACTCCCCTACACTCTCCACCTTCAAAGCTCGCCTCAAAACCCACCTGTTCTCCCTTTCCTTCAACCCCCCCCATCCATAACCCCCCCCCCCCCTCCAACCCGATTGATGTCCGTCTCCTGTCGCTCTGTCTTTTTGTGCTATCTCATGCTGTCTTCCCCTGTTCCCCCCATGGTCTCATGTTCCTTTTTGTTTCTTTGTTTTTGTTTCTTTGTGTTTTGTTTCTTTGTTTTTACTATGTTCCTAACTACTGTCAGCGACTTCGGGTCATTGAGAAGCGCTATACAAATAAAATGTATTATTATTATTATTAAGTCTCAAGGAGACTTCAACACGCTGCCCGGGAGGAGCGGGAATCTAACCGGGAACCTTCCGATTACCAGACGACCGCTCTACCTCCTGAGTCACTGTCGCCCACGACACTCATGTCACAAGCCTGCGTCTATTACCTTTCGGCCAAAGCATCTCTTACCTTTAGGCCTTGTCCAGACTAAAACGATTTTCATCTTTTTCGTTTAGTTTTCATTTAAAAAAAGGTTTCCGTAAAAACGAAACCATCTCAAGATAATAAGTGTGTGCCACAAATTTACAAAATAAATGTCTTTCCTGTTTTTAGATGTCGCTCTTTTATTTTGAAAACCCCCGACCAGAAGTGTTATAGTGTCTGTTGCTAGCAGCTTAACGTGTGTCTGCCGGTTCTGTGCTTTTTCGAGCTAACGTAACATTTTCCAAAGGAGAGGAGAGAAAGACCGCAGCTCACATGCAGCTCAAACTACCTGTTGGAATAAATTAATTGATTGATGTTTAACTTGTCCCTGTGTGTGTCCAGTCATTTCGACTAGCAAACGTTGTCATAACGTTACCTCAGGATACCACTGTCTATTGTATTTAGTTGGTTAGCTATTTAGCTAATGTGGATAGCATTTTGAATAGCATCAATGCTAGCTGGCTGGCTACAGCTTTATTTACAAAATTATGGAGGCTTTTTAATCGTCAAGGTAAGAGAGGATTTGTCATGATCAACTGAAGGCGTATGCTATGGAACAATATGTGCTTGGGTTTTCAGAAAAAGGCCAGCTATGTGACGCTAATCTCGTTAGTATCGTGTATTGCATCACAGTAGCCTCCCGATCAAGCTCAATAGCATGTGTGTGCGCCTCGGTCGGGAGTATGTGTACTGTAAGCACAGCAGAGCCCCGCTCCGCTTCAGACAGATAGAGAGAGCACAGCATATGTAAAACTGTAAAAGCCCGATCAAGCTCAATAGCTTCTGTAACACGAATGCAACTGCCATTGTTGTTGTGATGTTTTCACAACAAGGGAGAGGTGGGCTATCGCGTCATCGGTTCAGGAGAAGAAGCGTTTCGCTTGTAAAGATGGTGACGCAATGGGGGGCGTCTTCAGAATTGCGCACTCTGAAAGCTGGTATCAGAAAGTAGCATCTTCAGGCTGCCAGAACGCAGTTCCATGTGGCTGAAAGGTGCAAACGATCAACGTATCTTTGCCTGATACGACTGAAATAATTTTAGTCTGGACATGGCCTTAGTCTAAAGCATCACTTACCTTTAGGTTAAAGCACCCCTTATCTTTAGGCTAAAGCATCTCTTACCTTTAGGCTAAAGCACCTCTTATATTGCCTCTTACCTTTAGGCTAAAGCACCTCTTACCTTTAGGCTAAAGCATCCCTTATCTTTAGGCTAAAGCATCCCTTATCTTTAGGCTAAAGCATCTCTTATCTTTAGGCAACTGCCAACTCCACAGTGTGACTGTATTATGCATGTATTCCTGTCAAACGGACAATTGTATTAAAGGTGTGTCTTCCCCCCTTGTTTGATGTCAGTCGCTTCTCTTGCTCTGCCCCAGTGCAAAGTGTCTAACACAACATCCACTTATTACCAAGCAATAGTGGCAACCTTAGCTGCTAAACATCAAAGCAAGTATTTATCTATTGACCGTCAAGGCTAAGAATTCTGTCGTTATCAAAGATCTAACACTCACAAGCATTTGACATAATGATAGCTAATGTTACTAGTAGCAAGTATTTCCTTGTGTTACTTTTCTTTGCACTCGTATATTTGCTAATAATGAGCTGAACCAGAAACTGTGCTGCATTGCAGACCAGGTGGACAGAACAACGTCAGACACAAGGGAAGAGGTCTTCTGATGCAGACCAGGTGGACGGAACGACGTCAGACACAAGGGAAGACGTCTTCTGATGCAGACCAGGTGGACGGAACGACGTCAGACACAAGGGAAGACGTCTTCTGATGCAGACCAGGTGGACGGAACAACGTCAGACAAGGGAAGACGTCTTCTGATGCAGACCAGGTGGACAGAACAACGTCAGACACAAGGGAAGACGTCTTCTGATGCAGACCAGGTGGACGGAACAACGTCAGACACAAGGGAAGACGTCTTCTGATGCAGACCAGGTGGACAGAACGACGTCAGACACAAGGGAAGACGTCTTCTGATGCAGACCAGGTGGACGGAACAACGTCAGACACAAGGGAAGACGTCTTCTGATGCAGACCAGGTGGACGGAACGACGTCAGGCACAAGGGAAGACGTCTTCTGATGCAGACCAGGTGGACGGAACGACGTCAGACACAAGGGAAGACGTCTTCTGATGCAGACCAGGTGGACGGAACGACGTCAGACACAAGGGAAGACGTCTTCTGATGCAGACCAGGTGGACGGAACGACGTCAGACACAAGGGAAGACGTCTTCTGATGCAGACCAGGTGTACAGAACAACGTCAGACACAAGGGAAGACGTCTTCTGATGCAGACCAGGTGGACGGAACGACGTCAGACACAAGGGAAGACGTCTTCTGATGCAGACCAGGTGGACAGAACAACGTCAGACACAAGGGAAGACGTCTTCTGATGCAGACCAGGTGGACGGAACAACGTCAGACACAAGGGAAGACGTCTTCTGATGCAGACCAGGTGGACGGAACGACGTCAGACACAAGGGAAGAGGTCTTCTGATGCAGACCAGGTGGACGGAACGACGTCAGACACAAGGGAAGACGTCTTCTGATGCAGACCAGGTGGACGGAACGACGTCAGACACAAGGGAAGACGTCTTCTGATGCAGACCAGGTGGACGGAACGACGTCAGACACAAGGGAAGACGTCTTCTGATGCAGACCAGGTGGACGGAACAACGTCAGACAAGGGAAGACGTCTTCTGATGCAGACCAGGTGTACAGAACAACGTCAGACACAAGGGAAGACGTCTTCTGATGCAGACCAGGTGGACGGAACGACGTCAGACACAAGGGAAGACGTCTTCTGATGCAGACCAGGTGTACAGAACAACGTCAGACACAAGGGAAGACGTCTTCTGATGCAGACCAGGTGGACGGAACGACGTCAGACACAAGGGAAGACGTCTTCTGATGCAGACCAGGTGGACAGAACAACGTCAGACACAAGGGAAGACGTCTTCTGATGCAGACCAGGTGGACGGAACAACGTCAGACACAAGGGAAGACGTCTTCTGATGCAGACCAGGTGGACGGAACGACGTCAGACACAAGGGAAGACGTCTTCTGATGCAGACCAGGTGGACGGAACGACGTCAGACACAAGGGAAGACGTCTTCTGATACAAATGTCCATTGAGGTATTATTGACCGGCAGGTCCCTGTAGCCTGCTGTGTTTATTACGGATTGTCTGTCTTTGGCAGAGACACATACACACACACCCCCTTGGACTCACATTACCTTCTCTGGGCAAGTGTTATCTGACAATAATATGAGTGTCACCGCCACCCCGCAGAGATCCCTAATTGTGCCGCATGCGGGGGGGGGGGGGGGTGGGGGGGGGGCAGGGGGCGGAGGCCCGTGCCCTGTCACTCCTGTGGATAGGGTCACATACCTGCATGTCAGCAACACTAAAGAGCCTGTGCATTTCACGTCCAATGTTTTGGCCGTAGTACCGAGCACATGACACGGGTACTTCAGACACATGACAGATTACGGTGTGTGTGTGTGTGTGTGTGTGTGTGTGTGTGTGTGTGTGTGTGTGTGAGTGTGTGTGAGTGATAGCCAAGGCCAGACATTCTACTGGCCAAGGTCACATTTGTTTGTGTTTAAATGAGAGTGTCACGGCATTTACATATTAGTAGTCATGGCTATTTTGGGGTTCCTCTGAGATGAGAATGTTGAGCCTGGGTTAGTTCTGAACATGGCCATAATATACAACCAACAAGTGCATACCGTACGTTGTTAGGATGAAATGCGGCTTTTGGAGCCACCGCGATTCATTGGAGACGCCTGTCATCGTTCAAATGCTTAACAATAATCTTTCAAAGGTTTTGAGTGCTTATATACCAGTAGCCCTTATCTTCCTAGTGTGGGGGTGGGGAGAAAAAGGACAGCTGTTTCAATGGTGGCACTGAGGTGTAAAATACCAGACCGTGTTGGATTAACTTCAAGCAGCTTGGCCAATGAGTGGCAAGGTGACAGTATATCAAAGTCATCAAAACAGCAACAGCCAAGTAAATCGTCGTCTCCAGCGAATATAGGTGGACCGTTTACGTTTCGTAAAAAGAATTTATTAACTTTCATTGCAAACTGTTCCTGAATGCACCGTGAATACTTGCAAATAAGGAAATAAGGACTGCTAGGATTTTCTCTAATGGGGTCTCCACTCGCTGTCTCCACTTTTGAGGTGGCCAAAGACTCGGGCCAAAATAATAATAACAATTAGGGCACACAGACCCTCATCTGCACCTTTGATCACGCTGCCTACTTGCTCATATTCCTATATTCAGAGTTAATTATATTGTTTACACAGTATAATTGTATTGCCTATGTCTTCTACTATTACTCTGCCCATACCTGTACCTCCCCTCCCCCCTGCCCCATGCTGCTATGATGCCTGAATTTCCCCCAATGGGATCAATAAAGGAATTATCTTATCTTATCTTAATACCCTTCAAATATCTAAAATCACTGTAATGTATCTGGGTGACGCGCAGCAGACAATAACTGAAGAAAACAGCACAAAGAATATTAAATCTCAATATAATTAGCAGCCAAAAGTGTGGCGAATAAATGTCTGACTGGTTCATGACCGGTGAGGTGGTGACCTGGTTTAAAGGGACGGACGAGGGACCAGTCAAACCATTAGGACAGACTCACTATCTGGGACAGTTCCACAGCTGCCTCACCGTGGGGGAGAGAGTTGGCCCCCCGGGTTCAATGGAGGCAGACGCACACTTCACACGAGGGCACCGGAGGCTCGGGTTCTGTCTCAACCCTGCCAAGTGACCTATATCAAGCCCCGCCCCCTTATCTGGCTTCTCTCTGACAACAGTTGTGATTGGAGGATCGAGAAAAGAGGGTGGGGCTTGAGATAGGTCAATTAGTAATAAGCCAGGAAGGAAGAGGCCCAAAAGGGAGGAAAGAGATAAAGTGAGAGAACGTGAGAGGAAGGGTGTGAGTGAAGTGTGAGTGTGAAGGTGAGTTTGTGAGGAGACAGAGGGATGTTGTCAAAGGAGACGGGCTGATTAAAGCAGGCGCTTCTCTCTTGTCAACTTGATACCAGAAGCTCAGACATCTGAAGTGCTGATGTTGAGGACTCCTCATGTCTCTCCTCATGTAGAGCTGCACGCCTCTTGGCTCGTCGACAGGACAACTCCTTCAATATAAACACACTCACACATCACTGACACTGAATATCGCCGCTCACACACCTCATCGCAGAGCTGCGACAGCGACACGGCACAATGACCAGCTGCCAGAGATTCCTGACACCAGAGGCCTCGACCTCTCAGAACGATTGGCCTCGTACGTGTCCATCTGTATGCATGCAGCGTTCCACTACTAGGAACGGATTGTCCATCACACTGTGACGTAATGATAATGATGGAATGGAATGATACCAAGAGCCGTGTGCAACCTGTCACAAATCAAATCAAAGCAACTTCATTTCATGCATTTAGATGTTTAGATGTCTCTTTAACACTTTGAGTGCCAGCAGGGGGCGCATGGGTTGGCTCTGGATTGCCAACGCTCTATTCAATGAGAGAGCGAGCACATTTGCGAACGCATAAACTATATCTTAAATATGTCTAATACGCCCGTCGCTTATCAATGACTTGTTTGCAGTCAACAATCGAAACGGATTGTGTTTTAATCGATTCATTTCCGTTTTATACCATTTTGAAAAACGCTCGTTTTTTTTTAACTTCCAGAAAAGTTTCTGCAGGAATCGCGCTTTACTGTAATACACAAAACATGTTGTCATTTCTGAGCCTATTTATGAATCGTTTTCAAATAAACGCTAGATTATCGATATTATATGTGTACTTATGCACACTAGAGAAGCGGGCTGAAAAATAGATTATCTTATTTCCTGATCAGCACACACACACATATGGGACACGCTGATATATAGGTGAAAAGAGCTCTGATTATCCCAAGACTGGTAAAATAGATTCCTTACCTCAGATCTGATGTTCTCCAAAAAGATTATTCCAATTCCTGATCGCCATTCCAAATATCGATCGCGTTTATTGATCCAACGCTGGGTACTGGAAATACCGATTCCACGTTGTTCTGAGGGTGGGCAATGAGTGGGATCGTCTCCGGTTACACGCCTGACAAGTAAAATGTGGAATCCGGACTCTTTTTTTCCCATCCATTTCATTCAGTCCAATCCAATGGGGTGCAATACCATCCGGAGAGACGATAGGGGGCGGTATTTTCCCTGTTCGAGCTCAGACAGATCCCCACTAGTAACGTGAGGCTAGATTGATGAAACATTTAGGGAAATCGATAATTAAAAAAATAACGATTAACGAGATTTCTCGTTCTTGGCACTCAACGCATGGCATGAACTAACGAGTTTTCTCGTCGTTGGCACTCAAAGTGTTAATGGTGGAAAAAGATAATTCTTAGCCAGTTTCAAAATCTTTGCCTAATAACTGCAGATTAATACTTGATTTGTCCTCGGTATCAGCTAACTTAACACACACACACAGCCTCACACACACACACACACACACACACCATACATATAGCCTCACACACACAGCCTCACACACACATGCACACACACACACACCATACAGCCTCTCACACACACACACACACCACACACACACGCACGCACGCACGCACGCACACACACACGCACACACACACGAAAGCCACATAATATGCAGCCGAAACACTGAGCAACAATAGATGTGCTACTGCCCTACTCTGGAATCAGATCAAACTCTAATCAGGCACACGTCTCAGGACACCGGAGAGAGAACAACTAGCCTACAGCATGTAACACAACTACTGCTCTCATGAATACTTTACTCTGGTCAAAGAAGCTGGGGCTTTCTACTGCAGAGACTGCGTGTGAGATCTATAGCAAGCGTGGGCATCGAGGGTAATAGGGCTCCTCTGTACGTAAGGTGGGAAGCTAGTGTCAGAGATTATGAGGTCTTGCTGCAGATGCACTGCGTGTGTGTGTTTACAGATGGAGTTATGAGGTCTTGCTGCAGATGCATGGCGTGTGTGTGTGTGTGTGTATGTGTGTGTGTGTATGTGTTTACAGATAGTTATGAGGTCTTGCTGCAGATGCATGGCGTGTGTGTTTACAGAGGTAGTTATGAGGTCTTGCTGCAGATGCATGACGTGTGTATGTGTGTGTGTGTGTGTGTGTGTGTGTGTGTATGTGTATGTGTGTGTGTGTGTATGTGTGTGTGTATGTGTGTGCGTGTGTGATGTGTGTGTGTGTGTGTGGAGTGTATGTGTGTGTGTATGTGTTGTGTGTGTGTGTGTGGTGTGTGTGTGTGTGTGTGTGTGTGTGTGTGTGTGTTTACACAGCAGGGCCACACAGCCCTTGCGAGTTGCCCCGTAGTTGATACTAAAGTGTAAGGGCTGTGTGGGCAGCAGTGTGCTGTGTTTCTATGCCACAGTCTGTTCTGCACTACAGCGCTAGTGTGTGCACGTGAGGGAGAGCGCACGTGCTGATAGATCAAAGGGACCCCCCCCCCCCCCCCCCCCCCCCCCCCCCGCCCCCAGAGACAAATCTGCTCTCCTCGCTGCATCCCTTAACTTCCTCCACGCTCTCGAATCAACCTCTGGCCCTTACTTCCCCCAGATGGCACTTTTTACTATTATTTATCCCCCTGAAATGAGCACAACAGCCCTCTAACCAACCGTCCATCCAACCCTCCATCCAACCCTCCATCCAACCCTCCATCCAACCGTCCATCAGAGAGATAGTTCATAAAACCAACAGACACAGGGAAATGAACAAACTCAGAAATGTAAGATATGTCTGCTTTAAAGGGATATTTCACTTTGGTAGAACATGTCAAGTTTCAGCAGCCTTATCTCCGTCTAAGTGCATCTACAAGTAAGCTAGCGAGTAGCGACCACTGCTGTCCCTGTCACCCGCTATCAACACAACCATTCCTCCCAGGTGGCAGGCTCCTCATTCACTTCCATTCATTTTGAGGATAAAGTCTAAATATCATACAGTACTTCTGGATTATAAACAAACTCTAAAGCAATATTATTCCGTGTTATATATTATTTAGTATCAAAGGGTACTGAGCTCATGTTGCCATTTTCAAATCAGTAAAGGAGCAGTTTTTCCACTTGAGATGATGTTTGTCAAACTTTTCACAGGATGTTTGGAATCTTTCTTCCAACAAGACACCATGTGACCATGGTAACCAATCCCCAAACATCCTGTGCAAGGCAAAGAGACACAGCACATTGACATCTACCGGACGTGCTTTTATTTTTCGAAAAGGTAATAAATCTGTGAATACACATTAAATGCCAAAACAAGCCTTTGACTCAGAATTGTCTCGTTTTATAGAAATCTGCACAGCAGTAGTTTGTGTATATTTCAGAAGACAAGAATAGGAAGCAGGTGGAAGCCGTTCAGCTAGCGCCGCCAAAAGATATATCTTCCAACAACTCCAACGCCATC